>NW_027397082.1:16728873-16754936 GCF_003265705.2 Callorhinus ursinus | reverse complement strand
ATTTTTTCCTTCCTGCTATCTTCTTCTTCTTCTTCTTTTTTTTTTTTAACATATAATGGATTATTTGTTTCAGAGGTACAGGTCTGTGATTCAACAGTCTTGCACCATTCACAGCGCTCACCGTAGCACATACCCTCCCCAATGTCCATCACCCAGCCACCCTATCCCTCCCACTATCCACCACTCCAGCAACCCTCAGTTTGTTTCCTGAGATTAAGAATTCCTCGTATCAGTGAGGTCATATGATACATGTCTTTCTCTGATTGACTTATTTCGCTCAGCATAATACCCTCCAGTTCCATCCACGTCGTTGCAAATGGCAAGATCTCATTCCTTTCGATGGCTGCATAATATTCCATTGTGCATATATACCACATCTTCTTTATCCATTCATCTGTCGATGGACATCTTGGCCCTTTCCACAGTTTGGCTATTGTGGACATTGCTGCTATAAACATTGGGGTGCATGTACCCCTTTGGATCACTACATTTGAATCTTTGGGGCAAATAGCCAGTAGTGCAATTGCTCTATTGCATATGGTAGCTCTATTTTCAACTGTTTGAGGAACCTCCATACTGTTTTCCAGAGTGGCTGCACCAGCTTGCATTCCCACCAACAGTGTAGGAGGGTTCCCCTTTCTCCGCATCCCCGCCAACATCTGTCATTTCCTGACTTATTAATTTTAGCCATTCTGACTGGTGTGAGGTGGTATCTCATTGAGGTTTTGATTTGGATTTCCCTGATGCCGAGCGATGTTGAGCACTTTTTCATGTGTCTGTTGACCATTTGGATGTTTTCTTTGGAAAAATGTCTGTTCATGTCTTCTGCCCATTCCTTGATTGGATTATTTGTTCTTTGGGTGTTGAGTTTGATAAGTTCTTTATAGATTTTGGATACTAGCCCTTTGTCTGATATATCATTTGCAAATATCTTCTTGCATTCTATCAGTTGTCTTTTGGTTTTGTGGACTGTTTCTTTTGCTGTGCAAAAGCTTTTTATTTTGATGAAGTCCCAATAGTTCTTTTTTGCTCTTGCTTCCCTTGCCTTTGGCGATGTTTCTAGGAAGAAGTTGCTGCGGCTGAGGTGGAAGAAGTTGCTGCCTGCGTTCTCCTCTAGGATTTTGATGGATTCCTGTCTCACATTTAGTTAGGTCTTTCATCCATTTTGAGTCTATTTCTGTGTGTGGTGTAAGGAAATGGTCCAGTTTCATTCTTCTGCATGTGGCTGTCCAATTTTCCCAACACCATTTGTTGAAGAGACTGTCTTTTTTTCCATTGGAAGCAGATTCCAAAATAAGATTTTGGAGTTGGGTCACCTACAGACTGGAGGGTAGTAAGAGGCCCTCACTGGTGGCAGGCGGGGTCCCTGATAAGGTAGAGGTACCACTGTAAAACTTTCAGCAGTGGTGAGCTGAGCTGGAATGCCAGCAGAAGGCAATGCCCTGGAGGGTGCTGCATCTGAGGCATCTGGAGGTTCAGGGAAGGTAATGATTGAAGGACAGTGGGATGGGGTGGCTGTTACTGGCCACTATCAATACATCGAAGGAAGGCAAGGAAGGCTGGGAGGGATTAATCACCAACTGAAGAGGCCAGACCTTGTGAGGCTGAGGCCCAGAACTTAATGTGTAAGGTAGCTGAGCTGCCATGAAGACAGAATTCTCAATCCTAGCAAGTCAGCTATGCCAAAGTCATGGCCTTAATTAAGAAGGAATGAGATCCTGAGATATGGGATAAAGACATATGGGTCGATGTTTTTGCCAATCTTGACCCCCCCATATTTCCTCCAAATCCTCTGGGCTACAGAAGGGACCCACTCTCCAGGTTAAAAGTCAGCACTCCTCACTTTTGAAGTTGGTACAGAGATTTTTGCCTTATGGGAAAACACCATTTTCCCTCAGAGGATCTTAACCTGCTGCACAACCCCTGTCCCACACCCCCAAACTGATAGCGAGGGTTCAGTCACAACATTAAACAATGGGCCTGCTAAAGGAGAAACAAGACAATGCCTCAAACGAGCAAAAGTGGAAGAGTGTGTGTAGATCCTAAGCGTGCACGGTTAAGGAGGGGTCGGAGAAGGTGAAGTTGAATAAGGAAGATCTCTTTTTTTTTTTTAAGATTTTATTTATTCATTTTGAGAGAGAGAGAGAGAGACAGAGAGAGCACAAGCAGAGGGAGAGGGAGAAGCAGACTCTCCGCTGAGCAGGGAGCCCGACGCAGGGCTCGATCTCAGGACCCTGAGATCAACTCCCTGAGCCGAAGACAGACGCTTAACCATCTGAGCCACCCAGGTGCCCCGAAAAAGGAAGATTTCATTGGGAAGAGCATTCTCCTATGACACAGGAGTTCACCCTGGCAAGGACCCCAGGAGATGGTGTCACCACACTACTGGCATGACTCTTAGAAGCTTGAAGCAAACATCCCTTCAAATTGGTCTGCTCTACCAATAATACCATGTTAATGCCCCTAGGTGAGCCAGAAGAGTCTGTAAGTTGAAGGCCTTCGGTAAGATACTTGAGCTTCAGAGGGTGGAGATCCAGGGCTCTGCTACATCCGTGAAATGTTTAGGGGCCTAGAGGCTGGCCTGTACTGAGACGTTCCCCCAGAGTAAAGGACAAATTGTTGCATTTCTTCCCTTCCATTACTGAGAAAGAAGCACGGAGACTGGTAAGCAGTTAGGGTTCTGCGGGCAGCATTTTCCACACTCACAAACACTGCTTCAGCCCCTTTGCTGCTGAGACGATTTCTAGCTCAGAAGCAAGTCCAGGATGTGGTGACAGCAGCCCCGCCACTTGGGCCTTTCTAACCAGCAGATCCGTGCATCTGAAGTTGTTTGCGTTACCATGGAACCCCCCCTCCCATCACTTCTCTGAAGCCTTAAGTAAAGACATGGCAGGGTTTCATGTCCAGGTTCCTGCGCAACAAAATAGAGTTCTAATTATGGAAGTGTAAAGCTCCAGGCCATGGAGAACCTAAATACCCTGAAAACTTTCAGAAAACCAGGGAAATGGAGCCAAAGATGATATGAGCAGGGAGGCCCCAGCTGACGCCTGGGCTGCACATCTAATTCATCATTATACGAGTTGAGAAGGTGGAAAGGGGTTGTTGAAAATGAGCCAAATGAGTTATAAAAGGCACCAAAATATTAATGCTTTTCACTGTTGTCCTCGAACAATGTGCCTAGAAAATATAAAGGTGCTGCTGAAGCTTTAACCCGCGTTTCCTGGCTCACCCAGAAAGAGGTAAAGTTGGGATCCCCCTCTGAAATCCCGTTTCTCTGGCTCCTCCCCCAGATACCAGGTGGTGCCACCATTTCCCTCCTCTGGCTCAGGTCCAGCTCCCTGGGATTCCCGTCGGTGTCTCAGGCAGCCAATGCCCGGGCCAAAAGGGCCCAATTTATCCTGCAGGTGCCCTTGCTGCCCCAAAGGCAGGGAAGAAGCCACTGTGGAGGCCACCCCTGCAGCTGCTGCCCTGTGGGCTCTTAGCACCCCGGCCAAACCGCCTTCACGGACTTGACCTCCCTCCCTCACAGACTTTCCCCAGGACAGGAGCTGGGCTGGGGGACAACCTGAGGACTCACACTCACTTAATCCCAGCAGTAGCATATCTAGTGATGTCTAGTGGGTATGAACCCAGAGGGGATAATTTCTAAATATCCTTCTGTATGACAAAATTATTTTCAATAATAATCATGAAACAAAATGAAAAGTGACAATGGCCAGAAGTGAAAATTTTCTTCTTTTCAAATTTTTTTTGAAATTTTTCTTTCGAACTTTTATAATCATGCGGTAAATAAATAAGGGGAAAAGGACAGATTACAGTATGAAAAGAAAAAAATTAATAATATTGCTTTTAATTACATAAGCCTATTTCCCCCAATATTTTGTAATGAATTTTTTCAAACATACAGCAAAGTTAGTGAATACTTATATGTGCAGCACCTAGATCTTATCAATAATATTTTACTATATTTGCCTTGTCACGCAATTACTGATCTATCCATTCCTCTAGCCATCAACCAATCTTATTTTTTATATTTAAATAAACTCTTAATTTGAAAACAGTGTTAGATTTACAGAAAAGTTGCAAAGATAGTACATAGTGTTCCCACATCCACTGCACGCAGTTTCCTCTATTATTAACATCTTAGGTTAGCAATTAAATACAAATAGATTAGTAATCTATTAACATTAGATTAGTAATTAAATATAAATTTAAAATCCTTAAAGAGTATAAAATACTCATCCTAGCTACAGGGGGAAAAAAGGACAAGTGACACTGAGCACAGCAATATGAAAGGTGGCCAATATCCTGATGGAAAGATCATTCTAATTGGTTTATCTTTGGACTCTGCTCTCCTCAAGGGCAAGAATAAAATAGGAGTTCAATAAATATTTCTTAAATGAATCTCAATGCAGTATCTGGAATTGACTCTTGAAAGAAGAGGTTCTTGGAGCCAGTTCTGGCCAATTCACAACGTATTAGCTCTGCAACCCGGACAGATGGTTCCATCTTTCTTCATTTTCCTCCTTTGAAAAAATTCAAAAAATGTAAACATGAAGAATATGAAGAATAATACAATTAACATCTATCTACCACCAAGTTTCATGAAATTTTAATATTTTGTGAAATGTGACAGAGAGAATGCCATGTGTTTATCAAATCCTATTGCGTTTTCCTCTTCTCAGGCATGCAAAGGACTGCACCTCCCAGCCTCCTTTGCAGTCAGATGGGTACCGTGAGACTAGATCTACCAATGGGCTATAAGCAGATGTGATGTGTTTTACTTCCAAAGTAAGCAAAGAAGAGGAATGACAATTTTTTGTGCTGTCTTCCCCAGCTGCAGGGGCCATGGAAGCCATGTTTTAAAATGGCAGTATCAGGAGACTGGAGTTTCCATCAACTAACACCCCCCCCCCCATTATGCTATGGATCAGTGTTTGAGGATCTCCCTTGCTCTACATCCTAGTTAACACTGAGTCTGCTAGTTTGATGGTGTGGAATCACTGTTTTAGTTTGTATTGTGCTGCTGATGAGTGATATTGAGCATCTTTTTCATCTTTTCAAATGCTTGTTTGTCATTGGTTTCTTCTTTTGTGAGTCCCGGTTCTTACCCTTTGCCCATGGTGGTAGAGGGACTTGTTATCCTAGTGTTTCATAGAAATACTTTATACATTTTGGAAACTAATCAGTTACACTCCCTGCAATACTTTTCCCAGACCTGTAGCTTATCGCTTTTCTTTGTTTAAATTACCTTTGTTATAATGGAAGTTTAAATGGATGAGTTTTGTTCTGCTTTGTGTAAGAATTCTTTCCTACCTCAAGGTCATAATGACATTTTTTCTATATTTCATTTTGAAAGTTTCAAAGACTTGTTTTTTATTTTTTTAAGTGTTTACTCCACCTGTAATAATGTGTGTGTGTGATGTAATGTAAGAACATTATTTTTTTTCCATAAAAATAGCTGATTCCCCAACACCATTTATTGAGTGGTTCATCTTTTCTGTTCTATTCATGGTGATACAACTTTGCCATGTATCAAGTATCCGTTTATGCAGGGATCTGTTTAATAGGCTCTTTAGTTTATTTCCTTGGTTTATTTGTCTGTCTCTGGCCATGCTGTGTTAATTACTATAATGTTACAAGCCTCGATATCTGATAGTGTGAGTATCCCTCCATGTTGATCTTCATTATTATCTTATCTAGTGTTGTCCCTTTGTATTTCAATATGAACTTTAGGTTGATCTTGTCAAATTCCCCAAATAACATAACTGGGATTCTGGTTGAAATTGCATTTGCATAGTTTTGTTATTGTGGTTGACAATGAGTTTTTTTATTATTACATTTTCTGGTTAGTATCAATGATGCAGAGAAATAGTATTGATTTTCCTTTTTTTTTAAAGATTATTTATTTATTTGTCAGAGAGAGAGAGAGCACAAGCAGGGGGAACGGCAGGCAGAGGGAGAAGCAGGCTCCCCACTGAGCAAGGAGCCTGATGCGGGGCTCGATCCCAGGACCCTGGGATCATGACCTGAGCCGAAGGCGGACACTTAACCGACTGACCCACCCAGGCACCCTAGGCATATGACAGTATTATGAAAGAGAAATTCAGGAATCGAAGGTTTCTCATTTCCAAAGGTAAATATCCACAGGAAGGCTGTATAACCAACAGCACATGGAAAGATCATTCTAATTGGTTTATCTTTTTGTGCATTTCCACAAAAGGTGAAAACACAGTCATATCTGCTAAGTAAAAAGCTACATCAGATTTATACAAATTTTTCTTCTTTATTAGTAAATGCTTTGTTTATAAATTTATCTTTATTATTATAGTGCTAGCTGGAAATGAGAACTGTGAGCACAATTTTCATAATTGGATTAAAAGACTTAATCTTAAAAAATCCTTCCAGCAAAGCATGCTGAATCTTTTATTTCTGATGGATAGAAATTGAGATGAGTCATAATCAGTCATCCTCTCACAAACAAGAGCAAATGAGCGCCAAACTTACAAAGTAATTGTAAAGTACTTAATTTTTTTTAAAGATTTTATTTATTTATTTGACAGAGAGAGGCAGTGAGGGAGGGAACACAAGCAGGGGGAGTGGGAGCGGGAGAAGCAGGCTTCCTGTGGAGCAGGGAGCCCAACGTGGGGCTCGATCCCAGGACTCCGGGATCATGACCTGAGCCAAAGGTAGACGCTTAATGAGAGCCACGCAGGCGCCCCTGTAAAGTACTTAATTTTATTTTGTACACTTATATTACTTCTCATATTACATTTCCTATGGTCACATCTTCTCCTGTTATTAATCTATGATTTCATGTAAAAAGGGACCTTGCTGAGTTTTTCTTAGCAAACATTTCCGCCTGCTCCTTCCTCCCACTTACCACAAATCTCTGCCAATTTTTGCCCTAGAATATACAAACTTCAGATATTAAAGATGGAAATGTAAGGCACATGGCATTGGACACGTTCATTTACTGAGAACTAGATGATCAACGAAACTTAATACCTTGTATCAAAAAACAAACATCCTATACCCTGGAAAGATTTTGGGTTTCACTGTGGTCCTTGATGATGGCTGTCACTTCCTACTCTTTGACTCTTCAGAGGAATGGACATTCTCCAACTTTGTACTCCCACTGCTGGGCTTTTAGGAAATGTGTCATAACATTCGAGAAAGTCAGATGCTATTTTCTCCACCAACCAACTTTGCCAAAATCGAGCCTTGAGGCTCTTATAAAAGATGAAAATTTCACAGCTAGTGCTTTGCAGTGAAAGGCATACATCATTATTTTCCTCTGATCTGCAACCACCTGACAGACTCAAGAAGCAATCATGGCCAGGAACCCAAATCTCAAATATTGTAAATCACTGTTGCTTTTCAATTTTGATTTAGCCCATTCAAAAGCTATCAAGTAAGGGTATTTGCATGATATAAAATTATTTCAAAAAAGGGAGTTCACAATACTATGATATGTGTATATATTCATGTATGTATATGTATACATTAGGCAAGTTAGCAAACACCTCTAAACCTCAATTTCTTCTTCTGTAAAATGGAAATAATGATAGTATCTATCTCACACAATTGTGGTGAATGTGAAATGAGGCAATCTATGCAAAGTACATAGCACAGTGCCTGGTAAGAAAGTGTACAATTATATACAGTTTATGTAGACCATGTATCATTATCAATATTTTGGAACAAAGTCTGGGTGGATATATACCTAAATCCTAACAATGCTTATTTTGGGGGTGGTGAGATTATGGGTGATTGCTATTTTCTTTCCTTTGCTTTGATAAGATTTCTAAATGTTCTTCCATGAGCCTGTATTACTTTTTTCTTTAATAAGAAAAACACAAAAGTTAGTCCTCCTTGACTAAAAATACTCAGGGGGTTCTCACTTCCTAGAATAATGGGGGGTATAAATGGGATGAGCAACATTCATGAAGTGTATAGAGCTGCCTGAGGGAGGTCATTATCACGGCCCCTGGAGGAATCTCACCTCCTAATGTCCATGGCCCCTTGCCATGTGACTTAGCTGCTCTTACCATCAATAAATGGAGTCTAATTTTCCACCACTTGAAACTGGTCTGGCTTTGTGACTTGTTGACTAACAGAATGTGACAGAAGCGATGCTGTGTGAATTTCAGAACCGAGACCTTGCAGCTTCTGCCTTTACGGTCTTGAAATCCTGAGACACTCTGTGCTGTGCAGAAGCCTGGTTTAACGTCAATGAAGGAGAGCCATTGAACCCCAACAGCTAGCCGGCACCAACTGCCAGACACGTAAGTGAGCCCATCTTGGACCCTCCAGCTCCAGGCAGGGGGTCAGATGACTACAGCCACATAAGTGACCCCAGCTGAGCCTGAAATACAGGAGCCCAGATTCTCAACACATAGGATTGTGAGACATAACATAATATCAATATTTTTTTTAAGGTTTTATTTTATTTTATTATTTTTTTAAAGATTTTATCTATTTGACAGAGAGAGACAGTGAGAGCAGGAACACAAGCAGGGGGAGTGGGAGAGGGAGAAGCAGGCCTCCCGCCAAGCAGGGAGCCCGACGCGGGACTCGATCCCAGGACTCCGGGATCACGACCTGAGCCGAAGGCAGACGCCTAACGACTGAGCCACCCAGGCGCCCCAACATAATATCAATATTTTAAGTTACCGTGTCTTGGGATGGTTTGTTGTTTGTTATGAAGGAATACATGTCTGAAATGCTGTTCTCCATGATGCTGATGACATGCATACAACTTATAGTTCATAGGGGATGCAGAAAGAAGGGATTTCTCTCCAAACATATTAATTTACCATGTGGTTAGTAGAGAGTAAAAAAGTACTTCCTTTTATTTTTGCTTTGTGACCTAAACTTAACCTCATGCTACAATAAATCTATACAGTTGTCACTTGGTAGCTATGGAATTGAGGATTTCCTCATCTGCCTGCCCCGGCAGCATGAGTATTCATTTCTAGGAGTCTGGTGTTTGAAACTTTTGAGAAACATCTCATTCTCACTTCTTGTTGTATGACCCCCAAATTCTGGGGGTATGTTGGCTAGGATACCCAGGGATCAAACATTTATTTGTTAATCCATTCCTTACATGTTTATTGAGCACATACTATGTATGAGACTGGGCTAAGCAATGAAGGAAAAAAATAAAGACTTTAAGACCTAGTCACTGCTCTTTACAACGGGAAGATATACAGATAATGTGGATAGAAAGTAATCCAGTTTAAAGTATTAAGTGAATTTACAGGCAACTCACAAACCAGTTGAGTTGAGAGGAAGGAGGTTTTCCAACTAGGAGGGCCAGGATTGGATTTGTAGGAAACATGCCATTTTATTTTAGTCCTAAAGATTGAATTAAGAATTTGGTGGAGGTGAGATGGTGAGAAGCCATCTGGACAGGGGGATCTTCATGGGCAAAGGGCAGGAAAGAGACACAAGACACATTTGAGAGGTGTCCAGGAGACAAATTTAACTGAAAAGGAGGGTTCATTTACTGATTTATTTATTGATCTAACAAATATTAACTGAATGTCTGTTAGGTGTCAGACCCTCTGCTAGTCTCTGAAAATACTGAGATAAATAACAGAGGGACTGTCTCTAAGCAATAAGTAATCCAATGTGCAGGAAGCAAACAAACCATCACAGTGAATAGGATAAGTTTGTAGCTCTCAAGGAAGATAAGTCTGGAAAAGCATATTAAGACCAAACTATGGAAGACCTTGAAAGCCAGGATTTCCCTCCAGCCCCATGGCTCAGAGTAGGTTTCACTTAAAAAAAAAAAAGGAAATTCTTTTTCATATTAAGTTTTATTTGGAACTACAGTATAAAAGACTGATAAAAGTAGAACTATTCTGACTGAAGAGAAGGGTCTAGAAGCCTTACTGGCCTATCTCTCTCATAGTCCTTTCCCTGTGGCAGCCCCCGGGCACCTCTATATTTCCAAGGAAGAGTTTCAAAAATAACATTATTGTGCTGGCAAGAGGGAATCACTGAAGTTCTTTAGTTAAATCAGGAGAGTCACACAATGTACGTACAACACACAGTCAACATAGCTCACAATCACTGAGCACTTACTAGGTAGCGGGTGCCGTATTAAGCATTTTTCATATACTGTGTCATTTAATCTTTACCACAACCTCATCAGGGAGGTAGTACTATTGTTAGCCCCATTTTTTTTTAAATTTTTTTAATTGTTATGTTAATCACCATATATTACATCATTAGTTTTTGATGCAGTGTTCCATGATTCATTGTTTGTTCATAACACCCAGTGCTCCATGCAGAACGTGCCCTCCTCAATACCCATCACCAGGCTAACCCATCCCCCCACCCCCCTCCCCTCTAGAACCCTCAGTTTGTTTTTCAGAGTCCATCATCTCTCATGGTTCGTCTCCCCCTCTGACATACTCCCCTTTTCTTCCTCTCCTGTTATCTTCTTCTTTTCCTTTTTTCTTATAATATGTTGCGTTATTTGTTTCAGAAGTACAGATCTGTGATTCAACAGTCTTGCACAATTCACAGCGCTCACCGTAGCACATACCCTCCCCAATGTCTATCACCCAGCCATCCCATCCCTCCCACCCCCAACCACTCCAGTAACACTCAGTTTGTTTCCTGAGATTAAGAATTCCTCATATCAGTGAGGTCATGTGATACATGTCTTTCTCTGATTGTTAGCCCCATTTTAGAGGGAAGGAGACTAAGTTTCTGAGAGGTGAAGTAAATTATCCAAGCTGCCCAGTTTGTAAGAGGCAGACAGCAGAGGCAGATTAGACACAGCTAGTGAGGGTGTGGGGCCTCTAAGCTATATACTCTCCTCATCTCCTCACCATATACTAGGCACTGGATTAATGATATCTATTATTATGATCATTATTTCTAGTGCTCTTAAAAGAGAGCAAGTAACTAGGAATTACTTCATGCATTTGGATATATAATTTTAGTTGAGGTGGATGAGCTAATGGCCTGGAATGACGAAAGGTAAACACGACTTGTTTTCATACAGTACTTCAAATACCAAATGATATTATCATTTACTATTCATCTGTGCTATTGTGGTATTACCCGGATTCATGAAAATATTGCCTTGATGGGTTTTCAGCTACTCAGAACAACTCTCCATAAAGATAAAATGAAAAACAAATGGCCAATAAAAATACTGAGGGTTGTATGGGTCAGACACATAGTTAAAGAAATGCAATTTCAAACATAATGTTTCCAGCACTGCATGCATAGTTGTTTAGTTTGAGCACTGTGCAAAGGTGACTGGTCAAGGAGGGGAGTGGGGTGAAAATAAAGCTCTCAATGCCAAATTCCATGTTCTGGCCTGGCTTCTGTCTACCTGAAAGGTTGCAGGACTGGGGGCAAGGAATTTTTAAAATTCATTCACCCAAGGGAACACCTTTTTAAAATTCACACAGAGGCACCCCGTGGGTTTACAGGGGACTTGTGAAGTAATATTTCCCACCTCTTGTTATCGGCAAAAATTAAAATGTTTTGTTATGCCCATAGCTGATGAGGGTGTGAGGAAAGAGGCATTCTCTTGCATTGATTTGGGGAATTTTCAGAATTTAAATTGGGGCTGCTTTTTAGGGAAGCAATGTGGCAGTGTCTTAAAATTTTTTTTTTAATTCTCACAGCATTGGATCTAGGAATTCTAACATTTATGCTATAGATATACCACAGAAATGGGGAAAGATAACATTCAGGGATGTTTCTTGCAATATTATTTGTGAAAGAGGAAACCAAAAACTACCTACCTATTCATGCAGAAAAGTATGGTGAAAAAAATTATGGTTTATCTATATAATGATATAATATGGAACCACTCTGAAGAAACCTGTAATGATATGAAAAGATACACAGAATATATTTAAATGAAGTCAGTCAGGTTGCACAATGCTTACATAGTATACTCTCATTTGTAAAAAAAGAAAAGTGACATATATGTGTATGTGGTTGTAGACTTAAAGGGCATTTCTGGAAGGATATATAAGCAATAGTTAAAAGTGGTTCCTTCTGGGAAACTAGGGGAGTGGGGGTGTGGGATTTTAGTCGCCATTTTTTGTTTAACTATATCCCATTTTGTTGTTTTACTATATTTTGAAAATAAGATGAAAATAAATAAAAGAGTTTTTGGCTCCCCTGTTCACTGCAGCCTTATTCACAATAGCCGAGATATGGAAACAACCTAAGTGTCTGTCAGTGAATAAATGGATAAAGAAGATGTGGCATGTTGGAATATTGCAATATTGATGATGGAATATTATTCAGCTGTGAGAAAGAAAAACATTCGGCATTTGCAACATGGATGGAACTTAAGGACTAAGTGAAACGAGTCAGACAGAGAAAGACAAATACTGTAGGATATCACTTATATGTGGAATCTAAAGGAGCTGAACCCATACGAACAGAGACTAGAAGGATGGCTACCAGGGGCTGCAGTGTGGGAAAGAAAGGGAGAAGTTGGTCAAAGAATACAAGCTTCCAGGTGAATATGTGCTGGGGATCTAATGTACAGAATTATGATTATAGTTAATAATACTGCATTATGTACTTGAAAGTTGCTAAGAGGGTAGATCTTAAATGTTCTCACCACAAAAAAAGAGATGGTAATTATGTGAAGTGATGGAGGTGTTAGCTAAAGGCTATGATGGCAGTCATTTTGCAATATATGTGTATCAAGTCAATACATTGTACACCTCAAAGTTATACAATATTACATGTCAATTATGTCTCAACAAAGCTGGGGAAAAAAATGGAGTTCTGGGGAAGCAAGCTCAAAGAGATAGGTGTGCTGAAAGTTTATTACTTGGCAAGCCCTCTTGGGTTCAACATCCATGGAAGAGAAGGAAAGGGAAGGAAGCAGGATCAGCTGGGGAAGAAGGTACACTGTGAAATAGTCTCAACGAAAGCCTCAGCTAAACCCATTGTGATCTCTGGGGCTAGGATAGCCCTTCAGAGCTGTCCTGTCTCCAGGGGGAAGGGCCAGGCCTGATGAATGCTGGCAGCAACCAGGCAAAGGCTGAGGCCATCTCAAGAAGACCACATGACCTGGGGAGAGGAAACTTTTGAGCAGAGCCATTTCTGGAGAGAACTGACTCCCATCACCTAAGGAAATAAGCCCTTCAGTACTGAAAAGGGAAATGGGTGACATGTTCAGCACCATTTCTGTAGCAAAGCCTATTTTCTGCGGGTCTGATGACACTTCAGATTTGTCAGTAAAACCCCACACAGTTAGCTCTTTCAAAGACAGCTGATACAGCTAAGGACAGCACTGGCTTTGGGCTCTTGGTCCTCAACTCTGTCTTCTCATATTAAAATATCAACTTGCAACATCATTTTTTTTAAAAGTTATATTTATTTTGCAAGAGAGAGAGATTGGGGGAGGAGCAGAGGAAGAGGGAGAGAGAGAATCTCAAGCAGATTCCCCGATGAGCATGGAGACTGACACGGGGCTTGATCTCAAGACCCATGAGATCATGACCTGAGCTGAAATCACGAGTCAGACACTTAACCCACTGAGCAACCCAGGCACCCCTCAACTAACATCATTTAATTGTCAGTCTTCTTGGCTCTTAACTCTCGTGTTAAATTGTAAATGATGAGATGTCTTCTATATCAGAAACATTACTTTTCTCTCTCCCTCCCTCCCTCCCTCCCTCCCTCCCTCCCTTCCTTCCTTCCTTCCTTCCTTCCTTCCTTCCTTCCTTCCTTCCTTCCTTCCTTCCTTCCTTTCCTTCTTTCCAAACCCTACTTCCACCGGCTCATTGTTTGAGACTGCTACTGAAACAGTTTTAAAAACCTCTAGTTAACTTGCTACCTGCTCTTCATTAAGAGAAGAATGAATTTTTGCTTCTGCGTAGCACACAAAAAGTAATACTCTGACTACACAGAAACTCTTGTTCTTTAATAAAAATGATGTTTTATTGAAGCCAAAGAAGCACATCACCTTACAGCGCTTTTACATTAATAATCCAGCTAGCTTGTTTTGTCAGCTCAATAAAGGGGTAATTTGAAAATAATTCAGTTGGCCTGGTTTACCGGAGTGTACCACATTGTAAATGAGTTTATCTGGAGAATCTGGATGCTATCAAAACATAATGGAACATAACCTCCCTTTGGGGAAGTAAATCATGGGACTTGAGAGGAAGACAAGGAAAGCTCTCTGAAAGAGAGCTAGTGCTTCTGATTTTGTGGGTTTAGCAAGATCGGTTGGTCTGCAGTTGGATGGCAGTAATACTTGGCTTCAAAGCAGTCTTTATCCTTTAATAATTTCCTAATCCTCGTTGTCATGTGAACCAGGAAACATTTGAAAGGCAAAGCTGTACAATGGAATTAGGATGGTCTCCTGAGTGAGGCAGGAAGTTTCAATGGGAGCAAAGAGCTTGCAGGGTTCCACTCGAAGCCTATGTTTTGAGAAACAAAGTGAATACTGCTTGGAAGCAAAATGTTCTACGAATCTCAGCATAATTATTGGTGCTAATCACAGGTATAAAAACCACCCAAGTGGCTTCCGTATTATAGGAAGGGTAACAAAAAGGGGAAGTCTCTCCAACAGGTGACCCAGGATTGTATGTGGGGATGAAAAGCTTTTGGATAGCTTATTGATTTGGAACTGGAGGTCGGAGGTCTTACCTCCAGGTTTTATTTACATAGCATTTTGTGTAACGTTGAGAAAAACTACATCTATAATATTTGTCCATTTCAAAGAATGGAGGGCATGGTTGCCAGTAGGGATAGTGGGGCTACCAAAGCCCACTCAGGTCACCCCTCCATGCTACCATTTGTCTTTTCTATGAAAACGGATTTTCAATTTTCAATTACCAGTGAAGGATCACCTCTTAATGTTTTGCTTAGGGGCCCTGAGTGTAAACGTTAGTTAGGTGCACATCTATAATGTAAACCTGGGTTTATTATTATTATTAAGGCAAACCTATGAGTTGATTTTGAATAAGTCAATTGAGCCAGGAGGATCAGAAAGAACTAAAGAGTCTGTTCAGCTGTAGCAGGGGTAGGTGACAGCCTCTTAGGTAGAGAGAGGGCACCAAGTCCATAAGAAAAGGAGAGATAGCAAGAACAGCATATAGAATCATAGAACTTGAGAGCACAGACCTATTATATAGGTCCCAATAATTATGAATTGATTATAATAATTATGCCTTGATTAGATGATAATTATTATTTGATTAGAAAACATGATTAAAATGTGGTTTTCAGTTTTTCTTTTTAAGATTTTATTTATTTATTTGAGAGAGAGAGAGAAATTGAGAGAATGTGTGGGAGGAGGGGCAGAGGGAGAAGCAGACTCCCTGCGGAGCAGGGAGCCCAACGTGGGACTTGATCCCAAGACCCCAGGATCATGACCTGAGCCAAAGGCAGACGCTTAACTGACTGAGCCACCCAGGCACCCAGGTTTTCAGTTTCATCAAGGTATACCTGGTACAATAAATTGCACATTTAAAATGTACAATTTGGTGGGTTTTGACATATATATTCACCTGTGAATCCATCACCATAATCAAACTAAGGTACATATTTACTGTCCCCCTCAAGTTCCCATGTGCCTCTGTGTAACTGCTCCCTCCCTCACCCCCAGACAACCACTGATGTGTTTTCTATCACTATAGTTGAGTTTGCATTTTAGTTTCCATTTACTGTATAGATGGAATGTACTCTTTTTTGTCCACCTTCTTTCACTCAGTGCAATTCTTGATCAATGTATGCATCTAATGGTACATTCCTTTCATTGCCAAGTAGTGTTATGTGGTATGGTGTGATGCTTAACTTTATGTATCAAGTTGACTGGGCTAAGCAATGCCCAGGTAGCTGGTAAAGCCTTATTTCTGGGTGTGTCTGTGAGGGTGTTGTGGAAAAGATCAGCATCTGAATTGGTAGAGTGAGTAAAGGAGACCCACCGTCAGCAAGGCAGGTGGACATCATCTATGTGCTGAGAGCCTATATAGAACCAAAAGGCAGAGGAAGAGCACTTTAGCTCTCTGAGCTGGGACATCCATCTTTCCCTGTCCTTGGTAAGGTATGCACAACACGTTACAATTATTTTAGATTTTCTGAGAAAAAAAATGACCTCATTAAAAAGTGATCATAGGGGGTGCCTGGGTGGCTCAGTTGTTAAGCGTCTGCCTTTGGCTCAGGTCCCCTGCATCGGGCTCCCTGCTCTGCGGGGAGCTTGCTTCTCCCTCTCCCACTCCCCCTGCTTGTGTTCCCTCTCTTGCTGTGTCTCTCTCTGTCAAATAAATAAATAAATAAATAAATAAATAAATAAATAAATAAATAAATAATCTTTTAAAAAAGTGATCATATGGGAGCCTGGGTGGCTCAGTTGGTTAAGCGACTGCCTTTGGCTCAGGTCATGATCCTGGGGTCCCAGAGTCGAGTCCCGCATCGGGCTCCCTGCTCAGCAGGGAGTCTGCTCCTCCCTCTGACTACCCCCTCTCGTGCTCTCTCTCTCTATCTCATTCTCTCTCTCAAATAAATAAGTAAAATCTTTTAAAAAAAGTGATCATAGTTTTCAACTATTTTAAAAGTTGTAATAGAGGTCAATAGGACTTACCTTTAAATTTTAATTGGGTGTTTGGACATCTCTCTAAGTGAGAATGTTGTAAAAGGGGATGATGTCCAGGAGGATCAGAAAGAACTAAAGAGTCTGTTCAGCTGTAGCAGGGATAGGTGACAGCCTCTTAGGTAGAGAGATGGGGCACCAAGTCCATAAGAAGAGGAGAGATAGCAAGAACAGCATATAGAATCATAGAACTTGAGAACACAGACTGTTTTAGAAGTCACTCAGTCAAATTCTCATATTTAAAGGACATGTCTGAAATACTATAGAATGGGACAGAACCTAAGGTAACAGAAAAGATAGGGAAGAGAATATCTTGGATGTTCAGATGACACCCCAGAGGCCTATGGTAGAAGCCAGTGCAAACACTACTTTATAAATCACCTTTGTTAAATCCAGAAAAAGATGTCCCTTTGGGTTAACAGACTCCCAGACACTCAGCCTCGTTAATGAAACGTCGCCTGGATTTCAGCGTTCTCCTGCCCTTTTGGTGGTGTGGTTCTGTGTGGTACACAAAAGCCAAACAAACGGTCTTTCCACAAGCCAAAGAGAAATCTAGAAACCAGAATTCCTAAGTCAGCTGGTTTGGGCGTGCGGTGATTATTGTCAGCGCAGTTTGAAGATGAAGGTTCACCCAGACCATAACTTTTCCAGCAATCAGGCGTAGAGGAGGGTGGCTAAGACTCGGTGGTAAGGCTTTGGGATGGAGCGCAAAGCACTGTAGATCCAGGGTGAGCATGGACTTAGGAAGACTGACTGGAGAACTCTACCTTTAGAGGTCAGCTTCCAGCAAAGGGTCTGAGAGGCTGAAGGGGAATGATGGAAAGGGGCTCCCGGGAAACTGCTCAGTGTACTAGCCTTCATAATGCTACACTTTAACACTGTGTTTTTATTCCAAAGTTCCCTCATGCTGAAAGGAAATGTCTGAGCTGAGACACGGGAGAACTGGGGATTGTTGGTCTTCGATTAGAAAACCAAAACAAAACCTCCATTTGATTTTGGGTGATGACCATGAAGAATAAACTTGAGTTCCACTAGACATGAGACAGGATATATTTTCTCAATTTATCCACTTCAGTCCAATGTTGCTTTTAAGGCCTAGACAAATAAACAGCCAACTTTGTATCAGGTTGTATAGTTCAACCTAATACCAAGTGAGAATTTAAGGAAACATGGAAAGCACTTTACAACATTCAACATCTCAATCAGAGTATACATTGCTACTATTGTTTTCCAAGTAAAACAGAATTTAGTGTGTGTTTTTTTAAATTTATGTAGCCATTGATTATGACCTCAGGGACTTTGAAATAACTACTGGTATGTCATCTAAGCTTTTTAACTACCATTAAAACTTTTCAAATAATTAAAAAATATTTCATTAGGCAAATTTAAGGTATTTCACCTTATCAGAATTAACCGTACTACATATGCGTTCAGTTAAAACTATGCTGATATTAACTCTGAATTACTGAAAGGGTAGTGTGGTTTTCTTAAAGTCTGGGCCATGGAGCCCCAATCCTGCAAGATGATGCCTTAAAATACAGATTCTGGGGTTTAAAATGTTTGAGAAACACTGGCTATTCTTGTGGCAAAAACACAAAGCACATTAGCCTATTAAAAGAAAACCTTTAAAACTTTATTTAACCAAGAAGTTCCCAAAATTATGTGGCTATAGTCCTACATTTTAAAGTAAAATTTTGATTTACTTACCACTGTTCCATTACAGACTGTTGCTTGACAAACTTCCCTAAAATTTAGGGACTTAAATTAACAACACTTACTTAGTTCATGAATCTGCAATCTGGGCAGAGCTCAGTGGTAAAGGCTTGGCTTTTCTTCACTTGATTTCAGCTGGGGTAGTTTGATTAGAGGCTGGAAGACCAATGTCAGGATGGTTTACTCACATTGATGGCAGGTTGATGCTGGCTGTCAGGGGAGGTGAATCAGTTCTGAGGGCCTGGGGCCTCTGTTTGTTGCTTTCCACACAGGTATCTCCACAAGGGCCTCTCCACCAGTTGTTCAGCCTTCCTAGGATCATGGTGGTTGGGTTCCAAGAGTAGGTGTCCCATGTGACAGCAAGTGGAAGCTGCTGATTTCTTAACGTTTGGGTCTGGAAGCAGGCACAGTCTTACTTCAGCTATATTACGTTGGTCAAGCAGTCACAGATCCAAGATTCAAGGGCAGGGGACATAGACACTTCATGTCTTGATAGAAGGAGTCTCAAAGTATGTAGTGGCTATATATGTTAAATTATACCTACAGAAAAACACAAATCATAAGAGCAGAGTTTAGTGGATTTTTGCATAATAAATTCACTCATGTAATCAGCATCCAGAAGCCTCCCCCACCTTATGCCCTCTTCCAATTACCACGCCCTCAGAGGTAACCAACATTCTGACTTCTAACACTAAAGATTAGTACAGAGGTTCTCAATCTCAGCTGGATAGCTTTTTGTTGGGGGTGGGGTGGGGGCTGTTCTTTGCAGCCTGTGAAGGATGTTTAGCAGTATCCCTGGCCTCTACCCATCAGATGCCAATAGCATCCAACTCCCCAGTTGTGACAACCAAAACTGTCTGCAGAAATTGCTAAATGTCTTGGGGGCGTAGGGGACAGGCAAAATCACCCCTAATTGAGAATCACTGGGCTAGAAGATAATATCTCTCTTTTATTATTTGTCTAAATCCCACTTACCCATCTAGAATATAAATTCCAAGAAATACAGATTTTTGTTTGTTTGTTTTTGTTTTATTTCGTCTGTTTTGGTTCGATTTCCCCAGTCCCTAGGAGACTGCCTGGCATATAGCAGAAAATCAACACTGTCTGTTGAGTGAGGGAGTGAATAAAAGGTAGCAATTTTTTTTTTTTTTTAATATAGGCCCCATGTCCAGCCTGGAGCCCAACGTGGGGCTTAAACTCACGACTCTGAGATCAAGAGCTAAGCTGAGGGGCACCTGAGTGGCTCAGTCAGTTAAGCATCTGCCTTCAGCTCAGGTAATGATCCCAGGGTCCTGGAATCGAGCCCCACATCAGGCTCCCTGCTCAGCAGGGAGCAGAGTCTGCTTCTCTCTCTCCCTCTGCCCCCCCCATCATGCGTGCACACTCTCTCTCTCTCTCTCTCTCTCAAATAAATAAAATCTTAAAATAAATAAAGACCTAAGCTGAAATCAAGAGTCAGACACTCAACTGACTGAGCCACCTGAGTGTCCCTAGTTCTAAATAGTTATTAGAAGAGTCAACATTGGAATACATATTTTGTATTCAGCTGAACACTCGATCACAAATAATCTGTCCATTTTTGTTAGAAATAAAGTTCACATGGATATATATTGAGAATAAATATACTTCTAATAGGAATCTATATTGGTTAATTTCTTCCTGCAGCAATATGAAAAACGAGCCATGGAAATAGAGTGGATTGTGATTTTCCAGACAAATGGACAGTGTCTCAAGCTTGTGTTAATAATTTACTGTAATAAGCTATAAACAGTGGTTTGTAATTGCTGTGATAGCTTTGTGAAACAGGAACTTGCAGTAACAAAGTTTTCATTAAAAACCTGGGTGAGGTGCCACATTCTGAAAGATTAGAAGAGGAAATGAGGAAGAGTACAAGATGGTACTAATGACTTGGGAAGTTATTTCTTTAGAGCAAAAACCTGAACATTTCTTCTAGAAGACAGGCATTGACTTTACTCTGAAAACATCCCTCCCTCCCTGGACAATGTGTGTAGTGGGCTTTCCCATCTCACTTGGTAAATTTCTTTTTTTTCTTTAAATATTTTATTTATTTATTTGAGAGAGAGAGAGAGAGCACGTGCCCATGAGTGGGGGGGGGTGAAGAGGGAGAAGCAGGCTCCCCACTGAGCAGGGAGACTGACTCAGGGCTTCATCCCAGGACCCTGAGATCATGACCTGAGCCGAAGGCAGATGCTAAACCGACTGAGCCACCCAGGCATCCCTCACTTGGTAAATTTATTAAGGGTCATTTCACAAAAAATTTTCAGGAACGCCTAGGTGCCTCAGTTGGTTAAGCATCTGACTCTTGATTTCAGCTCAGGTCATGGTCTCAGGGTCGTGAGATTGGACTCTGCACTGGGTGTGGAGCCTGCTTAAGATTCTCTCCCTCTGCTCCTCCCTCTGCCTATCTCTCTCTCTCTCTCTCTCTCAAAAACAATTTTTTTTTCAGGGCAAATAGGATTCTCAAAGATTTTTGACAGACATGCCCTGCTTTCTTAAATTCCAGCTGCATTTATTTACTCTTCAGTCACAATTATATCAGAAAAATGGACACAAGTACTAATACATAAGGCAACTAAAGTTAGGGGCACAATGAAAACAGAATTTTATAGTTGCAAGGGCTCTTAGAGATCATATGATCATTTTGAAGAGGCAAACTACTACAAAAATCTTACCTGGGCAGTTTTCCTATTTTCTGAGTGATTCTGAATGGTTTCATTTCCCTGAAGCCACCTCTGTTAAAAACTGACGCTCATGTGAGAGACTCAGTGTTGAGTAGTGACTTGCCCATAGAGCCAGTTAATGACAGGACAAACAATTTTGAGCCAGTTCCCTAACGTTCACATCCAACATATCTTATGCAACAAAGACAGAAGAAATATAATACATAAGAGTATGGAGCGATAGGTTAGCACAAAGGCTTTTATCAACCCCAGAGAACTGGCCGCTTGAATGCTGCAGCGAGTTAATGTCTGAATGAAATAAATTCAATATTGACCATTCAAGTCCTTACAGTTCAAAAGATGTTAGCGTCTGGATTTTTTTAAACTGGAATTTGAATATCACTTGGAAAAGAAGTATGTCTATACAGTTTTCATTTTTTAATTTCTCAAGATTTGAACATGTTAAGACTTGTCATTACACTGCCAAATGCTTATGATTCATTTCAGCAGAAGTAGCGAGGAATGAGGAGAGGGTGGGAGTGTGAGTGTACCAATTCTGTATGACGCAAAAAGGGAGATGAAGTAGAAACGAGGATATTTTTAGATTCCCCTTTTGAAACAAAAACAGCTTAAATCAGGTGATTTGTTTACTTTAAAGGTTTTGATGGTTTTTTTTTTTTTTTTTTTTGACAGAGAGAGACACAGTGAGAGAACACAAGCAGGGGGAGTGGGAGAGGGAGAAACAGGCTTCCCGCTGAGCTGGGAGCCCGATGTGGGGCTCGATTCCAGGACCCTGAGATCATGACCTGAGCTGAAGGCAGACACTTAATGACTGTGCTACTGAAACGAAGCCACCTAGGCACCCCATGATTTGTTTACTTTAAAATAGGAAAAAAATAACCAAGAATCAGATTTGGAATTTCTGAATGACACACAATCCTATTTTAGGAGAATAATTGCTATAATTGCAGGTTACTTTCTTTAAAATACCTGAAAAAAATGCTTCCTAAAAATATAACTCCACAAGGACAGAAAAATGTATTTACACCACAGAGCACTTGTACACCAAAGGAATTTGTTACTTCCATGTAATCTATGCAGCAGCATTTAAAGAACGTACTAGTAAATTTACTGCCTAAATCAGAAATAAGGAAGGGGAAAGAAATTGAGATGTAATTTACTTTCGGTAGGTATAAAGTTCTTTCAGTTTCCTTCATTATTCAACAAGAATTTATGGGATTGGAAGACATAGAGTTTTATGCAGGGGATGTACGGATGAGCAAGAACCAGTCCCTGCCCTCAAAGTGCCCTAGCCTAGAGAGAGAAACATACACACATCCTCACAGACATCTCACATATACACATTTCACACACAAAAGTCCCCACACATAACCATGTACACATATATTCACATACGTATACACACATTCACACAATATATGCATGCATGCTCATACACAAATATACATACATGCATACTCACATACATATTCACATATAAACACATATACACCCACAAATACACACTCCCATCCATATGTGTTTGGGAGCTAAAAACGTGGAGGCAGTGAGAAAAAAATCTCAGTGTTACAATCCTGTGAGATAGCTATTACAGAGACTCAGTAAGTCTAAGCAAACAGTCTTAGAGGAGTTGCTACATGCTAGGGAGTATGGTTTACCAAGACCCAGATTTAAGTTCCAATCTGCCATTATTATCTTTGAGGCAATGACCATGTTATTTAACTCTGTCTCAATTTTCCTTGCTTTTACATCAGGGCTACAATAACACCCGCCTCACTGCGTTGATAGGAGGTTGAAATGAGATGATGGGTCAAAATCACTTAGCCCTTAGCCTGGCCTGTAGTAACCACTCGATACATATTCAATTTAATGATATCCTTATTGTTTTTTTTTAAGATTTTATTTATTTATTTGACAGATAGAGGGAGAGAGAGCACAAGTAGGCAGAGTGGCAGGCAGAGCGAGAGGGAGAAGCAGGCTCTCTGCTGAGCAGGGAGCCGGACGTAGGGATCGATCCCAGGACCCCAGGATCATGACCCGAGCCAAAGTCAGCCACTTAACCGACTGAGCCACCCAGGTGCCCCTGATGATATCCTTATTGTTGTTTTTTTTTTTTTAAGATTTTATTTATTTATTCATGAAAGACAGAGAGAGAGAGAGAGAAGCAGGCTCCCAAGGAGCAGGGAGCCCGATGCGGGACTCGATCCCAGGACCCTGGGATCATGACCTGAGCCGAAGGCAGACATTTAACGATCTGAGCCACCCAGGCACCCGATATCCTTATTGTTATCTGTGAAGTTTATCGTGTAAATTGTGAAGACAGGTCTTTCTTCACCAGGGTGTTAGTGAGAATGTTTTAAACTATTTTTAAGGTGGGTTGAGCCCAAAAATTGTGTACTAAATGAATACATGGCCACTGGTTAAACTTCATTTTTAATGGTTGAAAAATTCAAGGAAGCCAAATTACAGTTTACAAATAACACAAACATCTCAATATCATGGTCAATACTGGGAAAATCTGAATCTGTCGAAATGACATCTCCTATGTATTATTAAATAATTTCTGTGGCTATAACTTCATGGAAAAAATGTATAAGCTATTATTAACTCCATGATCATCTCACCAAAATATGTTAGGCTTCAGCACCTCATTGATACAATACTAACATCATTTGATATTATTGATTGATATGATGAGTAAGAAAAAAGTGGCCAATGTACATATGGAAAGGTGTTACATCATAATACTCAGATAATTGCATATTAGAGGTTATTTTGGGTTATCAGCTTGGCAAAGATTAAGAATATGGGACAATACATTGGTGCTATTGAGGGTCTGGTGAAATTGGTACTCTCATATATGGTTGGTAGGAGTATACATTAGCACAACCTTTTAGAGGCCAATTTGGGGAAAAAATATTCTAATATTAATAGAGTCTTTTTTTTTTAAAGATTTTATTTATTTATTTGACAGAGAGAGAGACAGCGTGAGCAGGAACACAAGCAGGGGGAGTGGGAGAGGGAGAAGCAAGCTTCCCGCAGAGCAGGGAGCCCGATGTGGGACTCGATCCCAGGACCCTGGGATCATGACCTGAGCCGAAGGCAGACGCTTAACGACTGAGCCACCCAGGTGCCCTTAATACAGTCTTCAACCCAGCAATTTCACTTGAATTTTGTTGTAAGGAAATGTAATCTGAAAAATACAAAGATGTTTGCATTTGCGTGCTCACTGCAGTGTTGTTTATGATGACAAAAAATTGGAAACTACCTATATGCCTAACAGTAAAGAAATTCTTAAATAAATTATGGTAGAGCTGTACACTGGGATTCTATGCCCCCATTATAAAGGATTAGATAGGGGTGTCTGGGTGGCTGAGTCAGCTAAGCGTTTGCCTTAGGCTCAGGTCATGATCCCAGTGTCCTGGGATCAGGTCCCACATCAGGTCCCTTGCTCAGCAGGGAGTCTCCTTCTCCCTCTCCCTCTGCCTGCCTGTCTGCCTACTTGTGACCTCTCTGTCAAAATAAATAAATTAAATCTTAAAAAAAAAAGGATTAGATAGATCTATTTGTCATGGAAAGATGTCCATGATCCATACTGGATACCATTTTTATATTTAAAAAGTGTATGCATAGAAAAAATATGGTTACATATATCTGTATAAGTCTAACTTTTTAAAAGCAGCTTTATTATGTTTTAATTTATGCACCATAAAATTCCCCATTGTAAGTGTACAATCCAATGATTTTTAGTAAATGTATACAGTTGTGCAATAATCACCACAATCCAGGGGCACCGGGAGGGCGCAGTCGGTTGTTAAGCATCCAACTCTTGGTTTCAGCTCAGGTCAGATCTCATTGTCGTGGGATCTGGTGGCCTGTGGGCTCCCATCTCCACACTCTGCACTCAGTGAGGACTCCGCTTGGGATTCTCTCCCTCTCCTTCTGCCCCTCTCCATGCTCGTGTGCATTTGCACACGCTTCTCTCAAGTAAATAAATCTTTAAAAAAATCACCACCATCCAGTTTTAGAACTTTTTGGTTACACACCCACCCCCAAAGTTCCCTCATGCTCATAGGCTTAATTTTTTCACTGTGTCTAGGATGGGGGTGAAGTTGGGGAGGGGAAAGCGGGAGGAGAGAATGACAGCCAGCTTTGTAGTTTATCATTTTTGTATTATTTGAATTAATTTACAACAAGGATATGCTTGCTCTCTTTTAATTTGAGAAAATAGTAAAGGTTTTTCTATTTTGAAAAGAACAACAAAAAAGGAAACGGATTTAAACCCTTTGACCCCAATCTACTTCTGATAATTTATTCCAAGGAAATAATCAAATATGTGGAAAAGCATTTGTGAACAAAAGTATTTATCAGTGTTTTATCTAAAACAGAGAAAAGTTCTAAGTAATCTAAATATCTCATGATGGAAGAAAATAATTACTAATAATATTGGGATATGAAAAGTACAGGATGTAAACCTTTATATGCAGTACAATTTTATCCCTGTAAAAAGTTAATGCACAGCCAAAAAATTCTATTTGGAAATACTGTATGTATAATAAAATCTTACCCATGGTTATCTCTGGATGGTAGACTTATAGTACTTTTTATTCCTTGTGCATTTCTTAATTTTCCATAACGAGTATGTTACCTTAATATCTAGTGCCACCTACATAAATGACAGTAATTAGAATGGGTTATGGTATTGTTTTCACAGGTGTATATATTTTTCCAAACATTAATGTTTATTTAAAATATGTGCAACTTATTGCATGCCAGTTATACCTCAATAAAACTATTTAAAAGACAAGGGGATCATCAACAAAATCATCTAAACTTCTTACTGGAAGAGGGGTTTGTTATGCCATTTTGGGGCTGGAAGACAAATTGGTTAGGGAGGGGTATGTGGGTACTATATAGATAGCAACACGACCTTTGCTCCAGGTAACTTTCCTTTTTCCTTTCCTTTCCTTTCCCCTTCCTTCCTTCCTTCCTTCCTTCCTTCCTTCCTTCCTTCCTTCCTTCCTTCCTTCCTTCCTTCCTTCCTTCCT
>NW_027397082.1:16483076-16728863 GCF_003265705.2 Callorhinus ursinus | reverse complement strand
CCTTCCTTCCTTCCTTCCTTCCTTCCTTCCTTCCTTCCTTCCTTCCTGGGATCTGCCTTCGCATTATATGTCAGGAATGTTGCCAGGTTCTTGGATGCCAAGATGAGCAACAAATCACGGTCCTGAAAGCGCTGTCTTCTCCTGGAGGAGGGGAACGCAGGTCACCAGCGGCAGATTCCAGCCAATGCCCACATCGCCACACTAGGCAGTCTTCCACTACTGCTGCCCAAGGGGGCCAGAGCCAGGTCAAGAAGTGAAATTCTTAGTAAATGGTTCAGATGGAGTCACAAAGGGTGGCACCAGGGTTATGACTGTGGAAGTGGATAGGAGAAGGTAGATGACCCTCAAGAGAGTGTCGCTGTCATCACTTGAGAAGTGGGCTTAAGCAATATTTATGTATTTCTGCCTCTCTTAGCTGCACACTTACACCAACAGCAAGAACTAAAACTGAGCGTTTACTTGTGCAGGCAGCATGTTAAGGGCTAACATCTATTGCCTCATTTATTCTTCGCCACAACTCCCCCAGGTCTGCATTTCACCATGAAGAAACTAAAGCTCGGAGAGGTTACCCGCCCAAGGTCACAGAGCTGTCAAGCTCTGGCTCCAAAGTTCCCAGCCACAAAACATACTCCCTTCTCACAATACTCTGGGATTGCTTAGAGAGAAAAGTTCCACTTTCGGGCTCCAAACGTCAGCTCAGTTTTCACTCTTTACAAATTTTCCAGATCCAGAACGGAGGCAACATCAGCTAGCACTACCAACAGGGTCGTGCCCATCCGGCAAACGCCACCAGAGCGGTGGGCCAAGGATTTGGGGCTTGGAGGGCAAACCGGGAGCGACGAGCTCTGGCGCCCACATCGCACGCCCCTCCAGGCTGCCTGCAAGCCCCTCCGGGCCACCAGCAAGCAGAGCTCAACGCGCGTGCGCAGGGCCAGAGGGGACGCCCCTGCGCGAGCGCGCGGTGAGCGGGGCGCGCGGCCGAGGGAGCGCGGGCGCGTTGCGGCGTCGGCGTCTGCGCGCGCTCCCGGACGAGGCTGTGTGGGCTGGGGAGCGAGCGAGGCGGCAGCGGCGCCTGGGAGCCGAGGGGACGCGCGGGCCTCGAGCCGCGGGAGCAGACGGCTGCGGGGAGACCCTGGGCTCGCGGCCCGAGGCGAGAGAGCTCGGCCTGTCGACTGCCCGCTTCAGGGGCCGCCGCCGCGTCCCTCGCCCGGAGTGGCCGCCGCCCCAGGAGACTCGCCGTGACACGGGCCTAAGCCGCGGCGGCTGCGGACGTCCGGACCGCTCAGACCCGTCGGGCCGGGCCGGGTGGGGACTAGCGTCCGGGCAGGTGCCGCCCTCGGAGGGCCGGCCGGGCGCCCGGCGCCCATCGGCGCGGCCCGCGGCCCGGGCTCAGCCGAGCGGCAGCCCGTGCAACCCGCAACCGCACCCCCCCCTCGTCCCGAGGGCCGGAGCCCGAGTCGCGCCCCGCCCTCCCCGGGCACGGCCCGGCTGGAGCGGCGGGAGCCGGGAAAGCCCGCGCCCGTCGTCGCCGCCCGCCCGCCAGGCTCGCGCGGAGAAGAGGGAGGAGAAACTTTGCCTTTTTTTGTTGCTTTTAGTCCTTAAGTGCAAGGAACTCTTCCGGGAGGAAACATGTCCTTCTTCAATTTCCGTAAGATCTTCAAGTTGGGGATTGAGAAGAAGAAGAAGCAATACGAACATGTGAAGAGGGATCTGAACCCCGAGGAGTTTTGGGAAATTATAGGAGAATTGGGAGACGGAGCCTTTGGGAAAGTGTACAAGGTAAGAAGGAGAACACGGGAAGTTGCACTTGTAAGAAAACAGCCACTGGTCTGCAGTGGCACGAGGATTTCTCGCTCCCCTTGTTCCTTTCCAGTCTCTTGCCCCTCTTTTGACTTCGTAAAGGTACATTAGAACTTTATTTAGGTTATCATCCAAGGAGTAGCTAAGACCACGAGTGTAAGGTTGAACAAAATGGGGCCTGCATGTAGTTTAGACAGATAGCTAAAGGGAAGCAGGTTTATAGAGTCTCCTCTGTCAAACTTTAAAGGAAATGAGGGTGTTCGTTAATTTAAAGGAGGGGTCTGGTTTTAAAATTAGAAACTCAGTATGCTTTCCAGTGGATTTATATTTGTCTACTGGCTGTTTGCATTCATTTATGCATGCTTGTACTAAAGCAGCTCCCTTTTTAGGGTCCAGGGCATGTATTTGGTTTTATCTATGGCTGATACATAACCAGTCTTCTGGGATGAGAGCAAAGTGATTGCTACTTGAGGCTCTTCTTCAGTTGGTTGCTTGACAACATACTATAAAACGGAATGGAATTTCTCATAGAAATTTTCCAGAAGAAAACCTGCATCTGGTACTAGTTTCTAAATATAATTAACAGCAAGCACTGACTAGAAGTCGATACTAGTGCTTAAGAAATTAAAAAAACCCATGTATGCAGACATATTTTTGTATATATTTCAATAGAGTTTTGATGTCTCAACGTGAAGGATTAATGTTAACTGTTTATATTTCATAAGTGGTATATGAATGATGTCACTGGAATATTTTCATCCTGAAGGGTGAGGTTTTTATGAGACACAGTTCAGGGGGAAGGACCCACAAGGTTGCCTAGAAGTGAAAACATAAATAACTTATGTTTATACAGGATTTTGCAGTTTTTAAGTCACTTTCACGTAATCCCCTCCCCGCCCCCCAAAAAAGCCTGTGAGGTAGGCAGGTCAGTAATATCTGCATTTCACAGATGAGGACACTAAGACTCAGCAAATTTTCAAAGTCACTTAAGTCACAGTCTAGATTTCTGACCCTGTATTTGCTATCGTTTTTCACTTAATGTCTTTTGGTGGAAATGATAGCATTTTTCTCCTAAGTATCATCACACTTCTGCCTTTTCCCTGCCTCAGGTGCATGTCACAGCTCCCAGTCCTCATTTTTTCACTCAGGTTGGAATAGCTCTCTCTGCATTCTTTCAAAACACATTGTCACATGGCTACCATAGCACTTGTTACATATTGTAGTTAATGATAAAACTAGGGCCCTGGGTTGTGATATATGTTTGCGTTCATCTATTGCCCGAGCACATAGTGCATCTCTCTGTTGAATTGAAAGAATGTTTGTTACCTGCAGGTGAATGCTATTGAAGCTATTGTATGCTGTCAAACTTGGCAAAATAAACTTCACTGTTTGTGTGGAGGGTAGAGTATGGGTTGCAGCAAGAACTTACAGTACAATGTAAGGTGGGAAGAGCTTTTAGTGCTGTGGGAAGATCACTTTTGAAGTCAAGAATTGTCTTTTAGTGCTGGCTGTCACAAACCAGCTTTGTGGTCTTGAACAGAATACTTCACTTCTCTGGATCTTCGTTTTCTTAGCTGAAAAATTCTGCATTTCCCTGAACATTTGTTTAGATTCCTTCAATTATCGTACTATGAGTATGCAGTTATCTAAGAAGGGCAAAAATAAATCCATAAATCCTCAGGGCATCTGGAATCCAGTAGTTAGAAGGCAGTAGGTGATTATGGACACTTTTCATGGTATACATGTTTTATCAAATGGAAACAGTGTAGTATTAAGACACTGGCTCTGGAGTTGGACTGTATCTGGGCTCTCTCAATAGCAGCCTGTGACCTTGGACAGGTTACTTAACTGTTCCTGTCTCACTTTGCTCATCAGTAAGACTTGGTCCTCAGTGTGTGAGAATTAAAGGAATAAATGTAAGGCATGTGGAAAGGGCTCGGCGAGTGGTAGAGATTACTGTTATTCCATTTAGAGCGCAGAAGCAAAATATGGGATGGGACAGGAAAAGGGGCCTACGAAGACAGTAAACCATTTTCTTGTTTTCCCATGGCACAGGCAGATTGTGGGGATTTCACTTTTTAATGACACTTTCTACAAAATGTAACATATACTTCCTATAGTGAAACATAAATTGAAAATTTTCTGAAAAATAAGAGACTTACTCCATGTAGTTGAGCACTATAAAATTGTGTCAAAGGTAATATTTGTGAGCTTGATGATTATTTTAGGGTGATATTTGAAAGTATGAGTTCTTTGCATTTTACTTTTTCATTTCACTATTCTGTGCTTCCAAGGAATGGGATCTGAGTTTTTTTTTTTTTTTTTTTTTTTAAGAAAATTTAAGGGGCTCCTGGGTGGTTCAGTCGTTAAGCGTCTGCCTTCAGCTCAGGTCATGATCCCATGGTCCTGGGATGGAGCCCCTGCCCGTGTTGGGCTCCCTGCTCGGTGGGGAGCCTGCTTCTCCCTCTGCTTGCTGCTCCCCCTGCTTGTGCTCTCTCTCTGTCAAATAAATAAATAAAATCTTAAAAAGAAAAAAAAAGAAAATTTAAAATTTAAGCTTACCTGGCCTGTTTTGCCTTTTTCCTAAAAGTTTTTTTGTTTCCCAAGATCTCTAGAAATTTTAAATATATAAACTTCCTCTTTGTGGAGGAATAAGCTAGCAAACCTTAATATTGTATGTAGTAGTATGCAGTAGAAAACTGTTTCTAAAATTGACTCTAATTTGTTTGTGAAAATTAGTAATTGTTACAAAGATTAAATGGTAAATGGGCAATCATCTCATGTACATATTTAGTTTATTTGAAACATTTTTCTGTCATACAGTTATATTCCTTCCACTTGGTTCAGCACTATACAACTCTGTACAGTTACTTTCTTGCCTGAAAATTCTTCACTATTTTATTTTCTCTAGTATTATTTGACTTATGAACGAAGATAGGTAATATCTCTCACAGTTTTTTATGTTGGGGTTTTTGTTGCTTTTAACAAAAAAAGAATGATGTAAAATCATGTATTGAATAGAAACTGAATTCCTGACTGTGTGCTTAGGATGAAAGTGATTCTTTCTATGGCCCTGATGGGCATGTGCCTTTTTAAAAAAAATAGTGAAATGTATGTATGTGAGGTTCATGTTTATCACCTAGAGCTGTAGTTTATTTCCATTGTTGCATGGAATTCCATTTTATGATTATATCACCATTATTTACCATTGTACTATTAATGGATATATCATTCATTTCCAGTTTTGGGCTGTTATACCCAGTTCTGGTATTTATGCATAAGTTTTGCTGAGACTTAACTTAGGAGTAGAATTGCTGGGTTATAGAGTAGTGTAACTTTAATTTCACTAATGATACCAAACTATCAACGTTCCCACAAGGAGTGTATAAGAATTTCCTTGCTCTGCATCTTCTTTTCAACAGACATTTGGTATTGTCAGAATTTTTAATTTTTGACAATCTGATGTTACGTTTTTCATTATGGTTTTAATTCATCTTTCTCTGACTGCTAAGTAATTCTTTTTTTTGTTTTGTTTTTTGTTTTTACTTTTTTATCGTTATGTTAATCACATACATTACATCATTAGTTTTTAACGTAGTGTTCCATGATTCATTGTTTGTGCATAACACCGAATGCTCCACGCAGAACATGCCCTCTTTAATACCCATCACCAGGCTAACCCATCCCCCCACCCCCCTCCCCTCTAGAACCCTCAGTTTGTTTTTCAGAGTCCATCATCTCTCATGGTTCATCTCCCCCTCCGATTTACCCCCCTTCATTCTTCCCCTCCTGCTATCTTCTTTTTTTTTTTCCTAACATATATTGCATTATTTGTTTCAGAGGTACAGATCTGTGATTCAACAGTCTTGCACAATTCACAGTGCTCACCATAGCACATACCCTCCCCAATGTCTATCACCCAGCCTCCCCTTCCCTCCCACCCCCCACCACTCCAGCAACCCTCAGTTTGTTTCCTGAGATTAAGAATTCCTCATATCAGTGAGGTCATATGATACATGTCTTTCTCTGATTGACTTATTTCACTCAGCATAACACCCTCCAGTTCCATCCACGTCGTTGCAAATGGCAAGATCTCATGCCTTTTGATGGCTGCATAATATTCCATTGTGTATATATACCACATCTTCTTTATCCATTCATCTGTCGATGGACATCTTGGCTCTTTCCACAGTTTGGCTATTGTGGACATTGCTGCTATAAACATTGGGATGCACGTACCCCTTCGGATCCCTACATTTGTAGCTTTGTGGTAAATACCCAGTAGTGCAATTGCTGGATCGTATGGTATCTTTATTTTCAACTTTTTGAAAGTTGAAACCTCCATACTGTTTTCCAGAGTGGTTGCACCAGCTTGCATTCCCACCAACAGTGTAGGAGGGTTCCCCTTTCTTCACATCCCCGCCAACATCTGTCATTTCCTGACTTGTTAATTTTAGCCATTCTGACTGGTGTGATGTGGTATCTCATTGAGGTTTTGATTTGGATTTCCCTGGTGCCGAGCGATGTTGAGCACTTTTTCATGTGTTTGTTGGCCATTTGGATGTCTTCTTTGGAAAAATGTCTGCTCATGTCTTCTGTCCATTTCTTGATTGGATTATTTGTTCTTTGGGTGTTGAGTTTGATAAGTTCTTTATAGATTTTGGATACTAGCCCTTTATCTGATATGTCATTTGCAAATATTTTCTCCCATTCTGTCGGTTGTCTTTTGGTTTTGTTGACTCTTTTGCTGTGCGAAAGCTTTTTATCTTGATGAAATCCCAATAGTTCATTTTTGCCGTTGCTTCCCTTGCCTTTGGTGATGTTTCTTAAGTAATTCTTTTTATAAGTTTTTTGGTAATATGGATTTCCTCTTTTGTGTTCACGTTTTTTATTCATGTTCCTATTGGATGTCTTTTTCTTGTTTATTTTTAGTGTATTCTGGATTTTAATCATTTACTAAATATATTCTCATTCTGTGACTTGTCTTTTCATTTTCTTTATGGTGTCTTTCTATGAACAGGAAGTTCTTGATTTTAATGTGGTACAATTTGTCAGTTTCTTCCTTTCAGTTAATACTTTTTGTATTGTGTTTAAGAAATTATTTACTAACCTGAGATCATGAAGATAACCCCTTGTACTGTCTTCTAAAATCTTCTGATTTTGCCTTTAAGTTAGGTTTCCAATCCACCTAGAATAGATTTTTGTAATGGTTTGAGGTAGGGGTCTAATTTCATTTTTTTCCTCATCCGAATGCCTAATTATCCCAGAACCCATCATCCGGGGTAAACTTTTTTCTCACTGCTTTAGAGGGCCCTGTCTATTATATAGCATACCTGTTTTTGTGATCTTGATTTCTTTTTTCCATTGATGTGTTTCTGTTCCTGTACCATTTTTTCACTATCTTAATTAGGAAAGCATTAAAATAAATCTCTGCTAGAGTACAACTTCCCCATGTTCTTCATTAACAGTATCTAGTCGATCCTTGGCTCATAGTGCTTGCATGTACATTGTAGATTTAGCTTAAGTTCCACAAAACCCTACTGTGCTTTTTTGGAGAGATTTTATTAAATTTATAAATCAGTTTTGAAAAAATTAACATCTCTGATATTGAGTCTTCCTATTTATGCATATGTTTTACCTCTAGGCCTTTTTTAGTATTTCTCAATAACGGGTTATAATTTTTCTCCCTAGAAGTCTTGGGAGTTCAAACTGCTTCCAGAGTGTCTTTTTTTCTTTTCTTTTTAAGATTTATTTATTTGGGGGGACAGAGAGAGAGAAAGAGAGAGGACAAGAGACAGCATGAGTGCGGGGAGGGGCAGAGGGAGAGGGAGAGAATCTCAAGTAGACTTCCCACTGAGCACAGAGCCTGACATAGCCCCAACTCACAACACTGAGATATGACCTGAGCTGAAATCAAGAGTCAGACGCTTAACCGACCGAGCCACCCAGGCACTTCAAGAGTGTCTTAAATGCTTTGTATTTCCTGTTGGAGTTTCCAGCTTGTTTTGGTTGTATACAGTTTTCAGTATGTCTTCTGAGAAAGGATCCATGGAAGGTACATTGCCTGTCTGAATAGATCTTTATTATAATGTCATATTTGACGTATAGTTTGGTTATAGAATTCTAGTTCAAAGATAAGTTTTTCTGGGGCACCTGGGTGGCTCAGTCGGTTAAGCGTCTGCCTTTGGCTCAGGTCATGGTCTCAGGGTCCTGGAGTCGAGCCCCACATCGGGCTTCCTGCTCAGTGGAGAGTCGGCTTCTCCCTCTCCCTCTGACCCTCCTCCCTGCTTGTACATTCACTCTCTCTCTCTGTCTGTCTCAAATAAATAAAATATTTAAAAAATAATTTTTTTGTGAATTTTGTAGACTTTTCCCATTCATTGCCTTTTATCTTCAAGTGTTGCTATTAAGAGTCCCATGCCGGGAGCCTGGGTGGCTGTCAGTTAAGCGTCTGCCTTCAGCTCAGGTCATGATCCTGGGGTCCTGGGATTGAGTCCCACATCAGGCTCCCTGCTCAGTGGGGACCTGCTTCTCCCTCATCCTCTGCCCCTCCCCCTGCTTGTGCTCTCTCTCTCTCTCTCTCTCTCTCTGACAAAGAAATAAAATGGTAAGTAAAAAAAAGTCCCATGCCATTTTGTTTTGTGATTCTTTGTGATCTTTTTCTTTTCATAGCTTTTAAGATTTCTTTTAATCCCCTCCCTTTTCATGGTGATGAACTTTGATATAAGTTTTCCCTGTGCTTTTCATTTTGCTGGCCTCTTGGTTAGTCCTTTCAATCCAAAAACCGGTATCCTTTGGTTCTGTGACATTTTTATGTATTATTTATTTGGACCAACCCCCTAGGCAATGGTTCTTGCTGTGGTCTCAGGATTTCCCATGTTTCTAAATTCAGTGGATACTTATACCATACTTGTCTTCTCAGGCACATTTGAGACATTTGACCAATCCTTTTCTTTAAGAAGCTCATCTTTTAGTTTTTAGATCACCACACTCTTGATATTTTTCCCATTTCTGTGTCCACTCCTCAGACTTTTGCTGGCTTTTCTTCCTTTTTTGACTTTTAAGTGTTGGGATTCCACAGGACTTGGGTGTAGGCTGTGTTTTCTTTTTCTTTTCCAGTGAGAGTCCATCTTCTCTCATGGCTTCAATTACCGTCTAAATGCAATTTATGTCTCTACTCCAAGCCCTCCCTTTTGAATTCCGGACACACGCATCTAAGTATCTATTAGAGATTTCCACTTGGATATCTCACAGTTTTCTTAAACAGCAAGTCCAAAACACGAACTGATTGATCTCTTGATGTCAGCCTCATATTTGCTTCTCTTACGTTCTCCATTCAGTAATTGACATCTCTGTCTACCAGTTACATAGGCCAGAGACCTGGAGGTCATTCTTAACACCTTCTGCTTCTTTACCCGCAAAACCCAGTGTAATTACCAAGGCCTGTTAATTCTACCTATTAAATATTTCTTGAATTACCTTCTTTCTTCACTGCTTCAGTACTAGTCAAAATTGCCATTACCTCTTACCTAGACTACTGCAAGTTATTGGTGCGTTTTGAGCTTCATATAAATGTAATCATGTATGTGTTCTTTTGTGTCTAGCTTCTTTTGCTCAATAGTTTCATTTCTTCTGTATAGATACCCAGTTATCCTGGCACCATTTACTGAAAAGACCATCCTTACTGCTTTTGCAGTGCCTCCATCATATATCAAATGTCCATATACATGTATATATTATTTCTTTAGGACAGATTCCTAGAAGTAGAGTTGTTAGGACAAAATAAAGATCATTTTTTAATGCTTACTGTGAAATTACCCTAGAAAGATTGTGCAAATTTATTTTTCAATTAATTTTTAATTATGCAAATAATTAAAGAATATCTATTTATTGTAAAAATTAACTTACCAGAAATAAAGTTAGTCTTGTTGACCATTAGTCCAATTACTCTTCCTCCTTTAATATCCATAGTTGTACCTATTATTATCAGTTTCATGTATATGTTTCCAGATTATTTTTATATGTACTTTTATATCAGTACATGAGTTCTACCTGTTAAGACAACCCAACAGTGGTCTATTTCTGTGCCTTTGTTCCTTAACCTGAATTCGGTGTTTGTTCTTATCCTTTAAAAAAAGGTATTTGCTTTTTCATGGGCAAAAGTATCAGTTTATTTCATTTTACATTTCTTTGATTTCTAGAGATATTACACATTTAAAAAAATAATCTATCCATATTCTAATAGAGTGTTTTCTTGTTGATTTGAGTATACTTTATTATTATGTTTTTAAAGATTTCATTTATTTATTTGAGAGAGGGAGGAGCACTTGGGGGGGGGAGAGGCAGAGGGAGAGGGACAAGCAGACTTCCCACTGAGCAGGGAGCCTGACTTGGGGGGCTCGATCCCAGGGCCCTGGGATCATGACTTGAGCTGAAAGCAGACACTTAACAGACTGAGCCACCCAGGCACCCCTGAAAGTACTTTTTATGTACTATGGAAATGAACACTTTATCATAGATGCTGCAGTTAGTTTATAGTTACCTTATTAGTTTATGTTGTTTTTTTTGATATAAAGACATACAGTATTCTTTATTCTGCAAAATCTGTCAATGTGTTACTTTGTTGTTGTATTTTCTTTGCTTTCATGCTTAGAGAAACCTTCCCTACCCAGAAAATAGTTAAATATTTATACATTCTTCTTGACTTTTTAATAGTTCAGTTATAAGGAATTTTAATTCGTCTGGAATTTAATTTTCTCTTTGGATTGATATGAGGCTCTATTTCTACCCAAAAAACCAAAATGTATATTTTATCATTTCCAGAAATTTAAGTGCTATTGTTTTGAAAATACAGCAAAGTATAAAGAATATATAAAAATAATTTTACCATGTAGCTAACTTTATTAGCAGTTTTTTATTTTTTATTTTATTTTTTAAAAGGTTTTATTTATTGATTTGACAGAGAGCACAAGCAGGGGGAGCTGCAGGCAGAGGGAGAGAGAGAACCAGGCTCCCCGCTGAGCAGAGAGCCCAGCGTGGGGCTCAATCTCAGGACTCTAGGATCTGACCTGAGCCAAAGGCAGCCACTTAACCGACTGAGCCACCCAGGCGCCCTTGTTAGCAGTTTTTTAAAAAAACTCAAGGGGATATTAATATGGTTAGATATTTGAGCAGTACAAAAATGATAAGATTAAAAAATGAAAGTCTTCCCCACCAGTTCTTTTTCCAAATGGGAAAGAATTCTTGTTAAATAGGTTTGTTACTAGTAGTTATATTAATATAATTCTGAAACTACCTTTGTGTATATTATAGGATGGAGCAAATGAGATGATATATTGATGTTTTAGAAACTAGGGTTGAAGTTCTGGGAGAAAGGAGTTAGAAACTTGGAATAGGGAAAAGATGAGAAAGAATTCTGTGATGTTGATTTTTGAATTAGCAGTTTCAGTTGTTCAGATAGTAAATACACACACACACACACATTTCCATTCTCCCTGAAATGGCCTACAAATAATTATACTGTAACTAGTGTTCCCAGTTCTTGGCTTCTAAATCCCATTCCCCACTAAAAAGAACCAGAGCTCATTGAAATGGCTCATCCAGGTCTAGGGTAGGAAAGTACAGAAGGGATAAAATTGAAAAGTGAAAGCCTTTTCACTAGTGCTTTTTTCCCCAAAAGAACCTGGAATATGCCAGAAAGCAAGGACATGCTCAAAAACTAATGGGGACAGGCCAAAGATTAAGGATAGTTTGAACCAAAAATATCAGTGACAAAATAGTAACTTAATAGAAGAATGGTAGTTAATACATATAGATTGATAAAATTAGAAAAACCACTATTTTGCAACCATACGATAATAATTCAGGCAAAGATTGTTGATAAATGCTAAGATCATTGTGAGAAAAGTTTTGGAGGAACAGGATTTATATACATGGTTTGAAAGTATCACCCTATAAGGGTACTTTTTACAGTAGAGAGGTCTGGTGGGTACTGTCTTAAGTGATCAAATAAGGTTAATCACCAGTAATAGGACAAATTGTCATTATGTGTTTTCTGATGTAATTTGATGGGAAATATATAATCACCTAATGTAATATTCTTGTCAAAAATAGTTAACTTGAATCTAATATAAAGACAAATCCAGATAATGGGACATTCTACAGATAAATGGTTTGGGCTTTTAAATAAGCAATAGGGGTGCCTGGGTGGATCAGTTGGTTAAGTGCCTGCCTTCGGCTGAGGTCACAATCCCAGAGTCCTGGGATCTAGCCCTGTCGGGCTCCCTGCTCAGCAGTGGAGTCTGCTTCTCCCTCTGCCCCGTTCGTGCTCTCCCTCTTGCTCACTCAAATAATCTCTCTCAAATCTATCACAGTCTCTCTCAAATAAATAAAATCTTTTTAAAAATGTAAACAATAAAGGATTTTTTTAAAGACATTTGAGGAGGGACACTTGGGTTTCTCAGTCAGTGGAGCATCCGACTCTTGGTTTTGGCTCTGGTCCTAATCTCATGGGTCATGGGTTCAAGCCCCCTGTCATTGGTCTACCTGCTCAGTAGGGAGTCTGTTTGAAAGATTCTCTCCCTCTGCCGCACCCCTCATGCATGCTCTCACTCTTTCTCTCTCTCTTTAAAATAAATAAGTCTTAAAAAAAAAAAAAGACATTTGAAGACATTTGAATGTGGACTACATATTAGATATATCAGTGTTAAATTCTTTGGGCATGATAACTGTGGTTTGTTGGAGAGGATCTTTGTTCTTGGTGGACACATGCTGAAGTTTTGGGAATTGAAGTGCAGTTTACTTTCCAAATGGTATAATAAAAAAGAAATGCCCGTATGTGTGTGTCTGTGTGTACATATCTATATGTAAAATGTACGTGTATGTATACTTGTGTGTGTATATGAGAGCAAGAGTATGAGATGTGATGAAATGTTAATAATTGGCGACAGGTGAGGGGTATAGGTATATGAGTGTTCACTGTTCAGTTCATTCATTTTCTCTGTAGGTTTGAATACTTCAAAATAAAGTAAGGGGTCATACTTGTAATAAAAATTTTAAATTGAGGAGTATTGACATATAACATTATATTAGTTTCAGGTGTACAACACAATTATTCCATATGTGTATATATTGTAAAGTGATCACAGTAAGTCACATTAACATTTGTTACCTTACATGTTACAAAAAAATTTTTTTCTTGTGCTGAGAACTTTTAAGATCTAGTCTCTTAGCAACTTTTTTTTTTTTTTAAGATTTATTTATTTATTTATTTGACACAGAGAGAGACAGCTAGAGAGGGAACACAAGCAGGGGGAGCAGGAGAGGGAGAAGCAGGCTCCTGGCTGAGCAGGAAGCCCGACACGGGGCTCCATCCCAGGACCCTGGGATCATGACCTGAGCCGAAGGCAGACGCTTAACGACTGAGCCACCCAGGCGCCCCTCTTAGCAACTTTTAAATACGCAGTACAGGGGCGCCTGGGTGGCTCAGTCAGTTAAGCGTCTGCCTTCAGTTCTGGTCCTCCTAGGATCAGGCCCTGCGTTGGGCTCCCTACTCGGCAGGGAGCTTGCTTCTTCCTCTCCGTCTGCTGTTCCCTGTGCTTGTGCTCTCTCTCTCTCTGTCAAATAAGTAAATAAAATCTTTAAAATAAATAAATATGCAGTACAGCGTTGTTAACTGTAGTCACCATGCAGTATATTCCATCACCATGACTGACTTTATAACTGGTAGTTTGGTACTTTTGACCTCCTTCACCCATTTTTCCCACCCCTTACACCCCTCTGGCAATCACCAGTCTATTGTCTGTATCTATGAGCTTGGTTTTTTGTTTTTGTTTTTAGATTCCACATATAAGTGAGATCATACGGTATTTGTCTTTATCTGTCTGACTTATTTCACTTAGCATAATGCCTTCAGGGTCCATCTATGTTGTCACAAATGGACCCCCATATTCTGGGTCATACTTTTAACTACTCTGCACTATTATTTCACTTAACAGTTCTCCTTTTCACATTTTTTTCCCCTCTCCATATAGTCATTCATTTTTTTTCTCTCTTTTTCTATGAAAGGAGAGAGTCTCCTTTCAGGCAGGTGACTATTTCTATATTATACTGTTAAAGTTATTTGGCATTTATTAAATATTATGCTTTATATTCGATACCACATGAAGTCCAAATTCCTAGCACATACACCTTTATGTTTTAAAGAGGTAGCTGAAACTTTGGACTGTAAAAATAACTTTAACGTGCTGGCTTTCTTTTTTCTTTCCTTGTAAAATTCATGGTGAGTTTCTTGCCTTAACAGTCATGCATTTTGGTCCTTTATAATTTTAGTGTTGAGAATATTTGTGTGGAAATGATCTTTACCATCTAAACACCTTTATTTTTCTTGAATGAATCTTCAGAAGTAGTACATCTTTGTCTTTTAAATTTTTTTTGTAATTGTCTTTTTGTGTTCTCAGTTTTCCATCTTTTCAACTATGGGATCTGTGCAAATTCCATCAGCTTATCTATCACACAGTTGTCAATTACATTTTAGTTTATTCATACTCATCAGAGTCAGCAAGTCCTTGAAGTAAGTGGGAAGTCTGTGTGATCTGAGAATTCGTAAAACATTTTGGAAAGTGCAGATTTATTCAATGTTAACTTATTGTTGACATAATTTTGTTGGTGGTTGACTGACCAATGACTAAGTTTTGAATAAGTAACCAGAACACTATAAATAAAATAGTGTTTTGGAATATAAAGATAATATAAAGTATATTCCTTTTACTTCTGCAGAATTGAGAAAATGATATGAAAATGATTTTTTAAGAAAGGATTTCTGTAATATTTTGTAGAAATTTTAGAAAGAGCATGTACAGTCAGTCCTCATTATTTGCAGATTCTGTATTTGTGAATTTGTCTACTTGTTAAAATTTATTTGTAGCTCCAAAGTCTGTACTCAATGCTTTCATTCATTTGCATATGTGTGCAGAGTTGGGGAAATTGAGTCCCTAGACCTGCACATTCCCAGCTGAGATGGAACAAACTGATGCTCTGCTTTCTTTCAGCCCTCACACAGGCTTGACTGGAAGATGGCAGACAGTAGAGGGCAGTGCAGTGTAGTGTTAAGAAGTCTGGCTTTTGTACCGGTTGGATAGGATTTGAATCCCAAACTCTGGCACCTACTTTGGGGCAGCCTCAAGCAAGGCACGTAATACGTCTGAACCTCATTTTCTCTTTTGTATAATAAAAAGGATAGAATCTACCAGAATGAATTGTGTTTAGGATATAGGATTATAATCTATATGAGATATATGTGTTTGTGTACGTATTTCTCTAGGGGCAGTGGGTCAGTATTTGCTAATTCAATGTTTGCAGTGACTTTATAGAACATAAGTACCACAAATAATGAAAATAAACTGCATATCTTTACTAAGTCATGTTTAGTAATTTTACTCTAATTCTGACACTTGTTCCTACCAAAATCTTATTAGGACTCTGAAGAGATCACGGAAACAGGTAACAGCAGTAGCAGTAGTCTAAAAGTATATGCTTCTTTCAGTGCTGTTTCCTTTCTTTTCACTTGACAGCTCTTTGGAACTCTGGGTATTTTTTCCCCAAATACTTCATACTACTCTGTTCCTTCCTTCTCTCATCTGTTATCCTCATCAGTTTTAGAAGGATTATGCTAACAACTATTAAGTTATTGTCTTTCAGCTCCAAACACACCCTTCTCTGCTCTGCTTTATAATCCTGTTCTAAGATTTTGCAAACCACATTTCTGCCTTGTCAGCTGCTCACTCATGTACAGGGCACTAGAGGGAGGCTGCAGGGAGGAGGAGGAAGGGGCTTGCACGGACTTTCTCTTTGTCTCCTGTGGGCTCCTTGTCTCTGCTTTTGTGTTAGTGTGACCACCATCCTAGCGGAGTTCTTCACCCCAGCAACAGTGGTTTCTCTCTGTAGCAGCAGTTGAATCCAGTTTGTAGTTTTCCAGTACTCAAGAGCTGGCCTCATCAGTGCCTTTCATAACACCGGCTGTATTTGGCTAGTCCGCTCTTCCTTTAAAGACACCCGAGTTCAGCAGGACCCCCTCTTCCAAAATCAGAGATGTTGGCACCAGCCAAGTAGCACTCTTTCCTCAGGGATCTGAGTTTCAGTGGTGTAGAACCTTTCCTGAAAGCCTTGAGGTTTTAATAATTCCAGTCTTTTACCTTGGTTCCTCTGGTCCTATGGGTGGTAGTTTCTCCCTGCACTTGATACCTCCCATGTCTCTCATGTTCTTTCTTTATCTTTTTAGTTACCTACATACCAACGTAGTTAATAATGATATTGAATTCTGTTAAAATACATTGATTTCTTTCTGTGGCTGGGCCTTTTCTGGTACAAAGATTAAATAATTTAATAAATGGAGAGTGCAGAGAACAGTGTTTGGTGCAAGGTAATTGCTCAATGAATAACATCTAATAGCTTAGTGGATATTATTATATAGACTAGCATATTTGAAAGAACTTGAGATTTTTATGGCCTTTTCTTTGCAAAATACTAAAATTTCCAGTTTACATAGCTCAAAAAACATAATCACTGGATGTTATTAATATCGATATGCTCAAATATCACCTTCTCAGTGAGGTCTAACTTAACTACCCTATTTAAATTGTAACCTCTTTCCTGTGTACCTACCCACTTGACTGTCTCTTCATCTTATTACCTTATTTTTTCCATAGTACTAATTACTAATATACTCTTTATTTGCCTATTGACTGTCCTCTCCCCACAATTTTAAGTGCCATGAGGGCAGAGAGATTTTGTATATTCTTTTATTGTCAGCATCTGGAACAGTGTCTGACATAAAAGGCACTCAATAAGTATTGAAAGAATGAATTAATTTTAGCAGATCAGCTCTTGAGCACATTTTAATAGATTTGTATACTGCGTTTCTTTCCTACAACAGATTTTTGTGGAGTGTTGTGTTTGTGTTTCTACAGCTCTGACCAATGTCTGCAGGTAGTTGATTAACTGTGATTTGGATTGTTTAGTTTTTATATTTTGTTATGGTTGCATGTCCTTATACACTGGACAGTTAGGGTCTTACCTCTTGTCTTGGTGGGAGGAGGAGTATTTTTGAGTTCTCAACCTTTTCGTTCAAACCATCCAAATCAGTAGAATCAATCTCAGTGATTATCAAAGTGATTGAATTCTTCTCTTTCTCTTTTTATTCTTTGTCTTTTAGGTTTCTTCTGTCTTTATCCTTTTTTTTTTTCCTTTGGCCTTCCCATTTTGATTAACTAACACCTCTCTGGTACTAAGAAGTCATCTATATTTTCTGTGCTGGTGTTTCAGTTTCCAGCTGACAATTTTATTAAAATATATTTCTCATTATGGAAATATTAAATAGTTTTAGAAAATATAGAAATGTAGGAAGAAAATAAACAAAGATTTAAAAATTACTCATATTCTCACCACCCAGGAAATAAACTGTTAAAACAAGAGTAATATAAGAGGATATAGTTTTTCTTTTGGAACATGAAACCAGTTCAGGAAACTCAGCTAAGTTATCTTTCCCTGTAGTAATGTGGCCACACTCTATTCATGATTCCTGAAAATAAAAACATTGAAGGGTGCCTGGGTGGCTCGTCAGTTAAGTGTCTGCCTTTGGCTCTGGTCGTGATCCCAGGGTCCTGGGATCCAGCCCCACATCGGGCTCTCTGCTTGGCAGGGAGCCTGCTTCTCCCTTTCCCTCTGCCACTCCCTCTGCTTGTGCTCTCTCTCTGTCAAATAAATAAATGCAATAGTTAAAAAAAAACAAATAAACATTGATTTTTAGGTGATCATGGTTGATCTTTGAAAAGTTTATCAATAGAAGTTATATCTTCTTTAAATCAATATTCATTATTCCATTATCGTTTTTATTCATATTTGTTTAGTTATTAAATCTTTATGTGAAGAATTTTCGTGCTTTTAGGTAGTAGATAGATGAAGCTATTTCTTTTTTAACATTTTATATTTGCTCAAAGGATATTTTCACACATTTGCCAATATTTATTTCAGTTTTGATTTTCAGAGTTCTCTAGAACCAGATCCTGAAGAGTAATCAAGTCATTTTCAAGCAATAATATAAAAGGCACTATATATATTTTAAGATTTATTTATTTATTTATTTGACACAGAGAGACACACAGGGAGAGAGGGAACACAAGCAGGGGGAGTGGGAGAGGGAGAAGCCGGCTTCCCGCTGAGCAGAAAGCCCCATGTGGGGCTCAGTCCCAGGACCCTTATATCATGACCTGAGCCGAAGGCACATGCTTAACGACTGAGCCATCCAGGTGCCCCGGCATTATGCAGAGAGCCCCATGTGGGGCTCAATCCCAGGACCCTTATATCATGACCTGAGCCGAAGGCAGATGCTTAACGACTGAGCCATCCAGGTGCCCCGGCATTATGTTTTCTAATGTAACTTTTATTTATTACTTAGAGTAACCAAATGGTACTGTTGTTGGTTTAATCATTATATCCAGAGGACTGGAATAATGGAATTTGTCACTATAAAGTACTTTAGAGATTATCTAGTTTAATTATTTTTTCCCCTTTATGTCATCCATTTACATGACATATCTTAAAAATCTCCGAGGACATCAGTAGAAGCATGCAGAAGCAGGATGACTTTTAACCCCACTTGGTCTCTTACCAAGGCTCATATTTTATAGTGTTCCTCTTCAAGGACAGTTCCTCTGGTCTTTTTCCTCCCAAAGTGTTACATTAAAATGGTGAGAGAATAGCTTATCTTTCACTGGCTTATTTCCTCTGACTCAGGGGAGGGTGAGTTCTAATTATTGTTGGCTCAACTGTAGTCTCTTTTTTTGAGAGACAGACCTGATACCAATGTTTCACTATTTATGACAGTTTTTACTTTTTAACATCTCTGAAATTGGGATATGTCTTTTATCCATAGATGTTTTAGTATTGTTGGCCAAGTGGCAGTTGTGATATATCTGTCATTGCCTGTGCATTGTGAACTTAGTTGTATCCTTAGTGTCATATAGTTGCAGCCCCTTGATGTTTCAATCAATAAACTATTTAAGTACCTTTTGAAGAAAGAATGTGAGACCTGGTTGTTACCTATAAATCTTTTAGCACTTTGGTTAAGATCAAGAAAATACGTTTCAAAGAAAATCTTGGTGACAGTAGTAGAGAAGCAGTCTTTTACCAAAGCTTTTAATGGCCAGAGAATAATATCCTGTGGAAAAACACAGACATTAGGTAACTCTGAGTGAAAAAGTGATTCAGAAGAGTCAAACTTTTAAGTATTTAACCTCTTATTTGTGTACAAGGAGAATAGATATACAGTAACAATCCTTGTCTAAACAATCCTTGTCTAAATGTGTCTAAATGTGTCCAAATGAGCTCTTTAAAAAGGTATAACATGGGGCACCTGAGTGGCTCAGTCTGTTAAGTGTCTGCCTTTGGCCCAGGTCATGATCCTTGGGTCCTGGGATGGAGCCGTGCGTCAGGCTCCCTGCTCAGCACGGAATCTGCTTCTCCCTCTCCTTTTTCCTCTCCCCGCCCCCAGCTTGTGCTCTCGCTCATTCTCTCTCTTTCAAATAAATAAATAAAATCTTTAAAAAAATAAATAAAAAGGTATAACATAAGAATTCAAAATGATAAAATCTTGTAGTTTAATTGGCATTTTTCCTTCCTGAGTGGAACATAAAATGATGCATTTTTTAAAAAAAGATTCTATTTATTTGACACAGAGAGAGAGAGCGCACAAGCAGGGGGAGAGGCAGGTAGAGGGAGAGGGAGAAACAGGCTCCCCACTGAGCAGATACCTGCCGTGGGTCTCCATCCCAGGACCCTGGGATCATGACCGAAGCCAGAGGCAGACTTTTAACCAACTGAACCACCCAGGTGCCCCAGTAGTAGTGCATCCTAGAGTTGACAAAATGTGGTAGATCAGAATATTCTTCTGGAGTGGTAGCAATGACGAGTATAAAGTTATCTTTTTATCCAAACATATTTTCTGAACCATAAATGTGAGAGTTACTTAATTACTTAATTAGTAATTAGTATTACTTTTTACTTTTGTTTTTTCTTAAGGAAGTAAAACATAACAGTCTACTTAGGAAAATTCTGTATACAGGCTGATACCTGCTTTGTTTATTCTTTTCATCATCATTTTCAAGGTTAGATAATAGATCCTTAAGAAATCTCCCATACGCTGATATTTTTTAGTACTTTACTGCTTCTATAAAAATAAGTTCATTTAAAAAATTCAAACAATACGAAAAATACCTGAAAGTCAAAAAAGTACCTGAAATTCCACTATTCTCAGGGGTGTTGATGTCTTTCCAGATACTTCTTATGCAGCTTTTCAGTTGTGAAAGTAGATGTGTGGTTTTGTAAAATTACATACCTCTTGTGTTTAGTAAGTTGCCTTTTATTCCATTCAGTGTTGTGTTACAGTTACTGTTCCATCTTAAATATTTATTGATTAGTTATTGATTTTAATGGCTGCATCATTTTCCATTGTAGAAATGTGCTGAATTATTTAAGCAGGTTCCTGCTAATGGATATTTAGGTTCATTCAGTTTTCCTTATTATAAATAATGCTTTGATGAATAATTTTATGTATGCATATTTTTAATTTTGTATAATTATCTCCTTATGATAAATTCTTTTTTAAAAAGATTTTATTTATTTGTTTTAGAGAGAGAGAGAGAGAGAGAGTGAGCACAAGCAGGAGGAGGGGCAAAGGGAGAGGGAGAATCTCAAGTAGACTCCTTATGGTGCATGGAGCTGATGCAGGGCTTAAATCTCACAACCCTGAGATCATGACCTGAACTGAAACCAAGAATCAGAGGCTTAACCGACTGCACCGCCTAGGTGCCTCTTCTTATGATAAATTCTTAAAAGTGGGATTTGGACATTAATTTATTTATTGAAACTTTTACTAGGTTTTAAGAGTTTGGTATTTTTTCTTTTTTTAAGGTATTAGATGCAGTTTTGCTGAAACGATGATAACATAAAATATTGAAATGTCTTTTAAAAACCTAATTAGTATTTTAAGATCTGATTCTTAACTTTTTAACAAATGGTCTTGGCTCCTACAGTGTATTTGGAAGCCTTTCATTTATAATAAATGGAAATGAGAAGTTACTCACCAAAGAAAGAAAATGGAAAAGTTAAAGTACTAAGTGCAAAGAAAAACAATTGATGGAAGTATAGGAAAACTGGAAAGGGTAATGAATCAGATAAAAAAAGGGCTTTGGAAACAAACCTGGATTTGAATCCTGAATCTGTCTCTTACTACATGACCTTGGGGAAGCTTTTTAACCTCTTAAAGTTTGTATATCCTCTTTTAAGGATAATATATCACTCAGTTGTTGTGAGGATTAAATAATAATAATAATTATACCTAACATCACTTAATCCTTACTGTCTATGGCAAGCATTTTATTAAATATTTATATGTATTTTTTTCACTTGGCTAATATCTTAATTCTCACAAACTTGTGAGATGTTAACATGTCTTATTATGAGGAAATGAAAAGATTTTGTAAGTTGCCCCAGGCAACACAGTTATTAAGTGGTAGGACTAGAGTTTGAACCTTAATAGTCTGACCCGGTAGAGCCTGCAATTTGAAACACTATTTTATGTGCATATAAAGCACTTACCACAGTGCATAGCATTTATTAGTTAATATATATATGTTTAGGCTATCCTTTACGAATAAGTATGTCAAGGGAATGAGAAGAGAAGCCAATGATTGGGAGAAAATATTTGCCAAAACATATCTGATAAAGGACAGTTACTCAAAATATATGAAGAATTCTTAAAACATAGCAATTAGAAAATCAACAATTTCATTAAAAAATGAGCTAAATATCTGGATAGATACCAAAGAAGATATATAGGTGTCCAGTAAGCACATGAAAAGATGCTTGACATCATATGTTATTAGAAAATTGCAAATTAAAAAAGGAGATACCACTTTACACTTATTAGAATGACAAAAAAATTCATACTGACAATAGGAAATGCATGTGGGGCTGTGGAACAACGGGAACTCTAGTTCATTGCTGGTGGGAATACAAAATGACATAGCAGTTTGGAAGACAGTTTGGCAGTTTCTTACAAAACTAAACATACTTTTACCATATGATCTAGTAATTGTGTTCCTTGGTATTTACCCAGAGAATTTGAAAACTTAAATCTATACAAAAACGCACACATGGATGTTTATAGCAGCTTTATTCAGAATTTCTAAAACTTGGAAATAACCAAGATGCCTTCAGTAGATGAATGGATAAACTGTGGCACATCTATATGTGATGGACACTTCAGTCCCAAAAAGAAATGAACTATCAAACCATGATAAGACATGGAGGAAGCTTAAATGCATGTTACTAAGTGCAAGAAGCTAATCTCGAAAGGCTACATACTGTGTGATTCTAATTATATGAATTCTGGAAAAGCTAAACTATGGATGCAGTAACAAGATCAGTGGTTGCTAGGGCTTAGGAAAAAGGAGAGATGAATAGGCTGAGCATAGAGAATATTTAGGGCAGTGAAACTATTCTGTATGATATAATGGTAGATAAATGTCATACATTTGTCAAAATCCATACAGTAAACTCCAAGAGTAAATCCTAATGAAAACCGTGGTCTTTGGGGATGATGTGTTGTTATAGGTTCATCAGTTGTAGCAAGCATACTACTAAGGTACAGAATGTTGATAGTGGGAGAGGCTGTGCATGTGCAGAAGCTGGGACCATATGAGAACACTGTACTTTCTGCTCAACTCTGTTGTGAACCTGAAACTACTCTAAAAAAATAAGTTTATTTAAAAAAATGGAAAATAAAATTTTAAAAATCAAGTATGCATTATGTGACACTTGTGATGCTTTCATTTTTAGGCCCAGAATAAAGAGACCAATGTTTTAGCTGCTGCAAAGGTGATTGACACGAAATCTGAAGAAGAACTTGAAGATTACATGGTTGAGATTGATATATTAGCGTCTTGTGATCACCCAAATATAGTCAAACTTCTGGATGCCTTCTATTATGAGAACAATCTTTGGGTAACTATTTTATGTTGATCTGTAAGAGCCAAAATGAGTTAATTGTCTGAAAGAGGTTTATTAAGTTGTGAAAACCTGTTACTACTTCTGTTTAATTACTTGTTACTTGAATTTATCTGATGAGAGGGTCATTAACAACATAATTATCCTTAGCTTCAACAGATGTTCAGATGTGTATTTCCAGTTGTACAATATTTCATGATTGACATTGGACCCAAATGGAAGAACTTGGTTAAGAATATTAAATTTCCTAAATTATGAAATTAAATGGTCTTGTTTGTAATTTAGATTTAGTTATTTACTTAAAAATTTTTTTGGAAATTTCGTTTGTTTTCTTAGAAATTGTTTATAATTTCTTACGCTAAACTCTTTGTAAATCATGTAATAATTATAGAATACTTACTAGAAATTAAATATTTATCTTCTATATTATCAGACTCACCTTTGGTACATGATACGGTGGCTAAGGCTGCATGTATAAATTTTGTTCATTTGTAGAAAATATTAGGCACAAATACATATAGAGATAAAATTATATTTATTATAATAACTGGTCAGTCATTTGCTCTCTGCTGACACTAATTTAACCAAGACGCCTTCCTGAAATGGGAGTTTTTGTTTTACTCCTTGAAGAAAAGTGTTATGATGGAAGTGTTAGAGAAGAGTAGGTAGTGTAGTGCAAGTAGTACTTTGGAAATTGAAACCCCTGTATTTTTTGATCCTGGTGCTGCTAGGTAGGAGCTTGAATAAGTCAGTTAACCTCTGAGTCTGTTTACTTATCTATAAGATGAGTGATCTACCTTCCAAATTATTTTTCAAATGATATAATGAATTTGAAAATAATTTGTAATTGGCAAGCACCTATAAAAAATAGAGTATATACAAAGGGGAAAAAAGCAGCAAGCTATATAATTTGACAAGATAAGTAATTTTTAATAATTATTTTTGTGTGGTGTCCTGTAATATAGTTGTTCAGGGCTCTAGTAGAGTGTTCTCAGAGATTATAATGAAAGTGAACTCCTGGACAGTAAACAGGTAAGATCTTTACTTGAAATTGTTGCAAAATAAAAAGTTGGACATCTGTGAGGGACAGGCTAGTGAGAGATGTAGAATTAATTATCTATAATTAATACTTCAAGGAATTATATATATAAAATTACAGCTGTGATGGGGTAAGATGGAAAAGTACATGGTGGTTTGTCCCAGGGAGATCCGGGAAGGCATCCATCAGAATGTGATAATTGAGCTAGGATCTGAAGCTTTTGTGTGTGTGTGTGTATGTGTGTGTGTTTTAACTAAAAGAAGTCTAAGTATTTTGAGGATTTATTCCTATTAGTAAAGTTAAAAAATAGATTTGGTCACTTAAATCATAGTAGTTACATTAAAAATGAGTGTAATAAAATCTTTCGGTGGTGATGAAATGGTTATATGATACTGTCCTCAATAAAAATTGTGTACCTAGTAATTTTAGAGAAGCAGGGACACTAAAAATGGTGATTAAAAAATGCACATATGTCTACAATGTGTTCTCTTTGTGCTTTCTCAAAATGTGTATCATTAAGACTCTTAACTCTTTTGACAGAAAATCTTTATGGCATAAGGATATCAGCATAATATTGTTTCCATAGCCTAGTTATTCCTTTAGCTTTTTTGCTAAATTGAAGAAAAAGTACTCAAACTCAGTGTCATGTTAGACACATGCTTTTTTTGTTTGCTTGCAGATCCTCATTGAATTTTGTGCAGGTGGAGCAGTGGATGCTGTGATGCTTGGTAAACATGTTTTTGTTCTTTATGTTTGTGTCTTAAATTATACTTAAAGGATTTCAAACATTTAGCCCTATATATATATATATATATATCTTGAATAGATATCTTGGGTGAAGCTCAATAAATTAAGAAATCAGCCTAATTACATTTTATATTCTTAGATAATTGTAACAAAATCCTGAAATGAAATGTTGAATATAATATGTGAAGAAAGTAATCTTTGTCGAATATTTAGTTCTTCTAAAATAATTTACTAAATATGATCTTTGACATTGATGGTAAAGGTATACATCTTGCTGATGTGTTTTCACTGTATAACAATGCAGATTTGTTTACTCTTTTCTTTATAGAACTCGAGAGACCATTAACTGAGTCCCAAATACAAGTAGTTTGTAAACAGACTCTGGAGGCCTTGAACTACTTGCATGATAATAAAATAATCCACAGAGATCTAAAGGCTGGCAACATTCTTTTTACCTTAGATGGAGATATTAAGTTGGGTAAGTTTCTTCCCTTAAATAAAACATTTGAATTTGTGCTGAGATTTTCCCCTGTATGTACGTGACTTAATATTGTTTTGTTATGACTCAGATGTGTAAAACATGGAGAAATTACTCCATGTTAATTTTTTAAATACTGCCTTGGATAAATAATTCATTAACTCCCAGAATTCCTAAGTATAGGCAACTAATATAAAGACACTTTAAAAAGAAGGTAAGAAAGGATGGATTTCATTTTCAAAAAGACAAGCTTTAGAAAGACCAGTTAATTCTTTTTACTCCTAAGTTTTTGTTTGTAGACTTAATACTTACAATACATTTAGAATGAGATAATACATAAAAGAGCTAACTTAGTTTTATCTTCATTTCCAAAACTCATGTCTAGTGCTTTTCTTTTCCCATGTTTAGTTTTATACTCCATTTTATAAATATGGTATCCTGGCTAAACTAACAAAGTAAGCCTGGAAAGAATGTCTAAAGTAAGTATAAAGGACTAGAATTTTTAATTTTGTTTTTTACACTGAGGAAATAAATGATAACTTCATAAGGAGTAAATATAGATTTTAGATGGAAAACTGATTAATTTCCAATGTACACATACAAATGGAAGATACAGTCCTCTTTAAGTGTATCCAAGACAAGAATTTTTTAAAAAAATCTTGTAATGAAGTCTAAATTTGTTGGGACGGCTGGGTGGCTCTGTTGGTTAAGCGTCTGCCTTCAACTCAGGTCATGATCTCCAGATCCTGAGATTGAGTCCCACATCGGGCTCCTTGCTCATCGGGGAGTCTGCTTCTCCCTCTGCCTGCTGCTTCCCCTGCTTGTGCACTCTCTCTGACAAATAAATAAATAAAATCTTTAAAAAAAATAAATTTGTGTAATTTGGGAGGATGAAAAGATAAAATATATTCACAGGCCATCTTGTGATACCATTGATCATAATCATTTCACTTTTTTCATGACATCTAAACAGGTATAATTGGGATGCCTGGATGGCTCAGTCAGTTAAGTGTCTGCCTTCAGCTTAGGTCATGATCCCAGGGTCCTGGGATAGAGTCCCTCATTGGGCTCCTTACTCAGCAGGGAGCCTGCTTCTCTCTCTGCCTGCCACTCCCCCTGCTTGTGCTCTCTCTCTCTGACAAATAGATAAATAAAACCTTTAAAAAAATAAACAGGTATAATTTGATATACTAAATTTTAACCTTTTTGTTGTGAAATAATACAGATATAGAAAACCAGACAAGTAATTGTGTAGCTTAGTGATTTCGTAACTTTGTAGATGATAGCTTTGTAACTACCACCTAGGTCAAGAAATAGAACTAACGGCTCTTCCATGTGTCCCATCTTAATCACTGTCCCTCTCTTCTCCACAGGTAACCTTTATGCTGACCTTTATAGTGATCACTTCTTTGAGTTTTTTTTTTTTTCCATGCGTTTCTTTATGGCTCTATCATCCAGTGTTCATCTCTTGACTTTAGAGTTTAGACTTTCCCATATTTAAAACCTGATTTTTCTTCTAAGTCTCTTAATTTATAGGTTCCCCCCCATCTCTTTCTTTTCTTTACATTTTATTTATGGCATGCATTTTCATGGGGGCCAAAATTGGTTCTTAGGGGGCAAAAAAGATCTTAGATATTACAGTGTTTAATAATCCTCCAAAGGCCCACAGTACACAAACAGATAGTATATCTGTGGTAAAATTTCATGGGGAACGGGAGGATTAGAAAAAAGTGTCTAAAAAGGCTCCATAGGAGAATGATGATGAAAAAAAGGTTGAGAAGCACTGAACTATGAGACCTGGGTGTTGCACCTGTAGAGTTTCCCTCAACCTGCATTTTGCTAATTACATACTCATGATCATTTTTAGTAAGTTTCTCTCTATATTTCCTTCAGGTTTTCAGATAAATGCAAAGGCCTCATCAGTCTCAAATTTGATTCTTTGGCCAGACTGTATTTAGGTGGTTTTGTGTCCTTTCACTGGGGAGGCACATGTCTGCCTTTTGCTTTTTTTTTTTTTTTTTTTGGATTGCAGCTGTTGATGCTTAATGCCTAGATCTGTTCTTTGGTTTGAGTTGCAAAATGAATTCTATCACTTTGTTTTCATTTATTTTTTTGATTATAATTTTGATATAATTATTTGCCAATTATTTCATTATTTTTATTTATCATTGTAAAATTAGGGATAATTATATAAGATGACACCTCCCTTCAACTATTTGGTTACTCAGGAGTATAGTTCATATGGACAAGAGAGGAAAAATGCTTGATTCCTTCTTTTTATTTATGTAGCTTTAAAGACCATGAATTGGTTCTCTCTCATCCTCAGTTGGTAACCGGTATTTTTAAAAATATTATTAATTCATGAATTTAATTTTATAGATTTGAAATCTATAATTTTTATCCTTATTAAAGCTCACATTATACCATCTTTGATCAATGGTAGCCTCTTCAAGTTGGTATGTTAATCCTTTTGACATGACTTTAGTAACCTTTGATAGCTTCTTTGTTACTATATATTAGGTTGAGGTGTTTCAGGCTTATCTCATGTATTTCCTGCCTCCAACCTGTAATTTAGCCATTTCTTTAAGAAGCCCTAGTTTCTTTTAGTAGGATATGGTATTTCAAGACTACTTCTGAATTTAGAAGTGATTAACAGTTTCTAGATTGGCCATCATTCTAGGCCTTTCCAGAGGACAGAGCTAGGCTCTCATGAGTGCCTATGTATTTCCTAATCAAATTCAGGATGTTTGTTTTTGTTTTTAACGTAACCTCTTCGGTATTACATGTGTATCTCCCTCTATCCTGAGACTCCTGGTTCTGAAGGACATTGATGATAGGTTTAGAGCATCCCATAATTACTTATTTTAGTTCCCTTTTCTATATTTAATGCTCACCACTAGTCCTTATGTTGCTATCTCTGGTCATGTTGGTTGTCTGAAGTTTATTCTCTGGTAGATAACTCTGGAGGGGCTCTCAGTTCTTATCTAATGACAACAGTACTACCTACCCATATTTATACTTTGAAGGTCAGTTTTGCTGGATAGAAGATCCTTGGCTTACATTTCTTTCCTTGAGTATCTGAAATATGTTACTCTGTTTTCTTCTGTTATAAAGTGTTGTTGTTGAAAAGTCTGATGATAATCTGATTTTCTTTCTCTTTCAAGTCATGTGCTCATTTGCCTAGATGCCAAAGAATTTTTTTTCTTCAAGGACCAATAATTTGACTAGACTTTTCTCTAATATGTTCTTATAATATAGAAGCCTTTTTTTTTTTTCCAGGAAAGTTTTCTGGAATTACAGGTTTGAGTATTTGTTCTGTTCCCTTGCATTGACTATCATTTTTAGGGACTTTTTTTATTTGTTTGTTGGCTTTTCCAGTCATCAATATTTAAAAACTTTCTCCCAGATTCTTTTATCTTTCTTCATTTAAAAAAAATTGTGGTGAAATATAAAGTTTACTGTTTCAACTATTTTTAAGTGTACAGTTCTGTAGCATTAAGTATATTCCCATCATTATGCAACCATCACCACTATCCATCTCTAGAACTTTTTTCATCTTTCCCAATTGACACTCTGTACCCATTAAACACTAACTCCCAATTCCTCCCTCCCCCCAGCTCCTGGCAACTACCATTCTACTTTCTGTCTCTATGAATTTGACTACTCTAGGTACCTCATGTAAGTGGAATCATACAATATTTGTCTTTTTATGACCGGCTTATTTTACTTAGCATAATGTCTTCAAGGTTCAACCATGTTGTAGCATGTCAATTTCCTTTTAAAGTCTGAACAGTGTTCTGTTTCTTACATGTACCACATTTTGTTTATCCATTCATCCATTGACGGACACTTTACCTTCTACCTTTTGGATCTTGTGAATAATGCTGCTATGAACGTGGGTATACAAATACCTGTTTGACTCCCTGCTTTCAATTCTTTGGGGTGTTCTAGAAATGGAATTGCTGGATCATGTGGTAATTCTGTATTTAATTTTTTGAGGAACTACCATTTTCCATAGTAGTTGTACCATTTTACATTCCCATCAGCAGTGCACAAGGGTTCCAATTTCTCCACATCCTTGTCAACACTTGTCATTTTCTGTATTTTTGATGATAGCTATCCTAATGAATGTAAAGTGGTAATGGGTGTGAATTTGTTGTTTATTTGCTCTTGCATTTCTCCTAGTTTAATCTTTGTTTCTAAAATGATTTTTCTAATTTTTCTTGAGTTCTGTTACCTCATAATTGAGGTTTTTTAATTCTGATGTATGTTACTCTTTTATGTTTTATATCATTTTTTAAACTCTGGTAGCTCATTTAAAAATAGTACATTATCATTTTGATCCATTCTGGTGCACATTTTTCTCTAAATGTATTTAGAATCTTCAATATAGGAACATACTTTTGTGTAAAATAGTGCATACCTTTAAAAGTAAGTAAATTATTGACGATTTAGGAATGCCAAAATAGTCTTGACTTGGTTGACATTTGAAACAGTTGCAATTTTGTTTTATTAATTTGTAAATACTTAGAGAATCTTCTATTTCTGTGATACCCTGTTACATGTACACAGATGTAAAGCACCATACTATCCTCAAGAACTATTTAATACACTACAGTAACAAAATTTTTATGATGATTTTGTCAGGTCATATTGTTGCAAATGGAAATAAATGTGTAAAATGCTATTTAAACAGACCAACATATACATGCTGCATCATTATATGGAGAACTACAAAGCACATAGCAACTTTAATTTTCCCCTTTGCACAGCAGTTAAGGTGCCTTTTTGTCCATCTTTAGTTTACCTCAGGTGCTTAGAGAGATAAGAATGTTGACAAGGGACAGTTGTTGTTTAGGCCTATTTCTGGACCTCCTTCCCCAGTCATATTCTGAGGGGAGAGAGTTGAAAAGAGCATTAATAGGCTCTAGAAAAACACTAGAATAAGTACTGAGCTGAATTTACCTGAGTACAGAACCTCTTCTGGCAGGAATTTAAATTGTCTCAAGTCCTTCCTCCCAAAAACATAAGAGAAGTTGTAAGTTGAGGAGGTTGGGGGTCGGGGGGGAGGGATAGTGGTGAAGAGTCCTGAATAAATCTATTTACATTGTATCTTCCACAAATATATCTTCCAACTTTAATATGTTTTATTTGCTTACTCATTTATGAATTTCATTATAAAACATTAATGAAATAACTAATGTAATAAAGGACTTTGTACACCACATTAGGAAGCTTAAAATTCATTCCACAGGCAATAGGTAGCTACCACTGTCTTTTAAGTGGGAGCATTATGTGGTCCAAAAAAAACGCCCACCATATAATAGACACAAATAATTAGAATACAGTCAGGATTTTATGAGCGTTAAGAGTTCTACCAACAAAAGAGCACAAAGGTTAAAATTATAGATACGGCTACTAATAGTAGCTACCATTTATTGAGTATATATTCTGTGCCACTTCTTGCGGTTTGAGCATCAAATATTAGATTTTTGATATTCATTTTGAGAATTACGGCATGTCAAACCTGAAACTTAAAAGTTATGTATAAATGGTATGAGGTAATTATGCAGCAAGAGCAAATTTGTGTTGCTATTAATTGTTCTCTAAGCTGAAAAGGTGGGGTTGACAACTGATAAAGCTATAATGTTGTTCTCTATAATTTAAATCGGAAAATATGTTTTTTTTCTTTGTAATACAATTTTATGAAGAAATTAGCAAGACATAGGCTGTCAAGGCTACTTTGTAATTTCTGCTTTTCACACTAGAGAAAAAAATGTTTATGTCTATCAATTTAATTATAGCATGTACCACTAGTTGGCATTTGTTTTGAAGTGGGTAGACTGGTCTGTTTTAAATTTACTACTTTTTTTTTATCAATTCGGAAGAATTCATGATCTGAAGATGTATAAAGATGGTAGTATTAAGTGTATTAATGATAGGATATTTTCTTTGGCAGTTTTTTTGGAGGGGGGTTGTGGTAGAAAGAGTGTGTTCAAAATTAGGATGGTAGAGAAATTACTCTTTCTGTTTTGTTTACCCTTCAATAAGAATGGCCTTGTTAAAGATTTGAAATGCTTTCCCTATGTTAAATACAGTGAACTTTGCTAAAAAACTATTAATATTTTGTATGATTGCTTATTTCAAGCGGATTTCGGAGTATCAGCTAAAAACACAAGGACAATTCAAAGAAGAGATTCCTTTATTGGCACACCATATTGGTATGTATTCAGCTTTATGGATTTATAGTATTATGTCAGAAGCTCTTATCACCTATTACGCATTAATTTTGTCCACATAATTGATTATACTGTCTCTCTTTTATGTGGCTTGCAATCGTTATTCTTAAGTTAAACATCTTAACTTTTAATTCTCTGTCTTCATAGGATGGCTCCTGAAGTAGTCATGTGTGAAACATCTAAGGACAGACCCTATGACTACAAAGCTGATGTTTGGTCCCTGGGTATCACTTTAATAGAAATGGCTGAGATAGAACCACCTCATCATGAATTAAATCCAATGCGAGTGCTGCTAAAAATAGCAAAATCAGAGCCCCCTACATTAGCACAACCATCAAAATGGTAAAATATTCTAAATGAAGCCTTTTACGAAGCAAAACTTGATGTTTTATTCTCCCAGCTTTTCAAGGGTATTTAAATTTAGTTACTGGTACAAAGACTATGAGTAGAAAACTGATTTTTGGTAATTTTTTTTTAAGACGTAAGGACCATACAAACTCTTATAACTAACTTTTCCCATAAATTTGAAGGTATCAGTGATTTGAGGTCTACATGAAACAACTGTATATAATACAGTATTTTCTGTACTGTAAGAAAGTGAGATATATGTGGTTGATGTATATTTGTGGAATTTAATAGAGTTTCTGTGATTTTTTGCATACTTGTGAATATATGACTATGTCTCAATGTCTAAAACTATGACTCTACATACATATATATTTAATTTTGTGTTTACAGATGATATCTTAATATTCATCTTATTATTATGAAATCTTAGTCTCATTAACTAGTTTTCTTATGTTGAATAGTATTAACATACATAATAAAACAACCATAACTTATCAGTTTTGTTTGATTTTTAATAACAGAGAATAAAATAGAAATATCATTGTTAAAATTTTATTTTGCAGGTCTTCAAATTTTAAGGACTTTCTAAAGAAATGCTTGGAAAAGAATGTGGATTCCAGGTGGACTACATCTCAGCTACTGCAGGTAAGAGAAGGGTGATATGACGACCGTGACCATGTAATTAACATCTCTTTAAGAAGAATACACTTTCAGATTCATTCAGCGTATTGTCTTTTCACTTGAGTTTCCCTGTGGAAACTCAGAATACATTGTAGTAGTAAACATTTGCTTTATAAACATACGTGCTGCCATTACCAAAAGGCATTTAGCTTATAAGTCATTCCTTTTGTGCTTTTTTGATTCCATTTAATTGTATTCTTTTTATTCTTTTAGTTATTTCCACTTAGTTATTTCCAGTTTGTCTCTCCAGTTACTAGATAGTAAGCCCCTTGGGGGCAGGGTTCATGAGCTAATTAATTTTTTTTATATCTCTTACAGTAAGGATAAATATTCAGTAAATACTGCTGACTTTTTTTTTTTTTGAAAAATGGTGTTAAAGTGATTGGATAATTTTGTTTTATAGCAGGACCTATTTGTAATATCTGAAAGAGAAATTTGTTATATAATATTACAGGTAGACAAACAGAATGACAAATCTTGAGGTAGTTACCTATTAGATTGGGTTACTTTGTAACTCCTGCATTCTAGTATTTTAGGTTGATCTGTTTATCTCAGGAGAAAAAAGAAGAAGTTGCCTTGCTCTTTGCAAGAGGTACATCCCTAGAACACACTTTCTCTTATTATTTTATTACCCCCCCCCTTAAGAAGATCTTAGTCTGTGACAGGCACTATTAAGTGCTGCTGAGTGTACAAAAATGAGTAAAATGGCTTCTTACTTTTAAGAATATTAGAACCTTGTCAAAAAAGCAGGTATTTGCAGACACTTTTTAAAAGATTTTATTTATTTGAGAGAGAGCATGAGCAGGGGGGAGAGGGAGAAGCAGGCCCCCCCGCTCAGCGCGGAGCCCGATGCAGAACTCGATCTCAGGACCCTGGGATCATGACCTGAGCCGAAGGCAGATGCTTAACGACTGAGCCACGCAGGTGCCCTTATTTGCAGACACTTTTAACAGAACTCTAAAGCTTTTTATAATTCTTTTATTGAGGCTTTATCCAGGATTTATATATATTGTTGTTACTTTTTAAGAACTAAAACTGTACAATTTGAAACTTGCTTTAAAATTCAATTTAGATTATGAAATTTCAAACATACAGAAAAGTACATGTACCTACTACCCAGAAATGTGTTACTCTTTTTGACATATTTCCTTCAGATTCTTAAAAAGTACATAGTTGCAGGCAGCCCTATTCCTGCTCAGTCCCCTTCTCCTCCTTCCTTGCCCAGATGTAACATTATTTGAAGTTGTTTATATTTTTGTTACCTACGGGTTTATATTTTTACCACATAATGACATGTGTATTATGTGTTTGAAATTTTATAAACAAGCATTTCAGCTGTTATTAAGTATGCTCTTCTTAATGATCAAACAGCATCCCTTTGTTACCGTTGATTCCAACAAACCAATTCGAGAGCTGATTGCAGAGGCAAAGGCTGAAGTAACAGAAGAAGTTGAAGATGGCAAAGAGGAAGATGATGATGAAGAAACAGAAAATTCTTTGGTCAGTATTTAGAAAGGAAATGTTATTTAGGTAATATTTAGAGTCAGGTTTTGAGGTGGAATTGCACCTGTGTCTAAAGATGAATTGGGAGGTAGCAGTATAAAATCTTCAATTTTAAGGGTGAAGATTAACAAGTTTCCCCTTTGCTATCCATTTTTGTCATATTTATTTGAAGATTTGTCAGTTCTTTAAATTATTTTTATAACCTCATCAGATTTTAATTAAGATACTAAATCATTATATATTATTTAAATCATTTATTTATCTAGATACAAAATATATATTGTTTTGATCCCCATCTTCAAGTTATGTTTTAACACTAAAATTGTATAAAATCTTTTTTAGCCAATACCTGCAAGTAAGCGTGCCTCATCTGACCTCAGTATTGCCAGCTCTGAAGAAGATAAACTTTCACAAAATGCTTGTATTTTGGAATCTGTCTCAGAAAAAACAGAACGTAATGCTTCTGAAGATAAATTTAACAGCAAAGTTCTTAATGAAAAACTCGCCACTGATGAACCTGAAAAAGCTGCAGAGGGTATTAATGAACATAGTAATGATGTTCACTTAGAAGCTGTGGCTGAACTTCAAAATAGAACGACAGTAATTGAGGAAAATGGGAGAGAGGAGAAGAGACCCAGGCTTGAAAATTTGCCTGACACAGAAGACCAAGAAACAGTGGACATTAATTCAGTCAATGAAGGAAAAGAGAATAACATAATGATAACTTTAGAAACAGATACTGAACAGATTCTGAAACCTGTGGAAGAAAGGGATCAGGAAAATAAACAGATATTTGAAAATAAGATTATGAAATCTGAAGAAATTAAAGACACCATTCAAACAATGGATTTAGTTTCTCAAGAGACTGGAGAAAAAGAGGCACACATTCAGCCAGTTGAAAATGAAGTTGCGCTTACAAAGGAAGTCACCCAAGAGAAATTGGGAAAAGATGACAAAATTCTAGAAGATGTGATCAGCGATACAAGCCATTTGATAGGAACAAATGAGGCAGGAGATGTTGCTCAGAAGGCAGTTGAAAACAATGCTGAGGATGCTCAGAGTAATGATGGGAAAGAAGTGGTTGAAGTAGACCAGGAATTAGTAAGTAAGCCCACAGAGGGTCCTAAGGCTGGTGGTACTGAGGAAGTTCCTATTAAAGACGTAGTAGAAACTAATGAGATAGATCAGAAATCCGTGGAAGGTAAAGATGAGGAACAATTAATCAACAGTTTGGAGAACATAGTGAAGACCAATGAGGAATCTGGGACAAATGAAGGTGAGGAAATTACTGAGTCCAGTAGCACTGAAGAAAGAGAGGTCAGACGTGTAGTAACTTACACTGACCAGAAGGCTTTAGGAAGTGAAACTCAGAATGCTCAAGAAGCCACTGCTCAGATAGATACAGAGCAAAAAGCAATTCCATGTGAAGTGCCAATTAAAACAGAACCTCAAGTGACTCCCTCTTCACAGCCCAGTGAACCTCAGCCTGTCCCAGTACCCAGTATTAATATCAACTCTGAAGATGCAGAAAATAAAGGGGAAATAGGTGTTTTATCAAAAACTGAAACCATGCTGCTTCCAGAATCCGAGAATCAAAAGGAAAATGATACTGATTCAGGCACTGGTTCCACTGCTGATAATAGCAGCATTGACTTGAATTTATCCATCTCTAGCTTCCTAAGCAAAACTAAAGATAGTGGATCAATATCTTTACAAGTAAGTATATGTGGGCCCTTGTTTGGGTATTTCGTCGTTTTGGCAATTTACAGTATATGTGAAACAGATATTCTGAAAATAGCACTAAATCAGTGTAGTACTAACCCTATAAAATTCTTAAGGCCCATGAAGGTAATCAACTATAAAGAATCAAGGAGAGAGGTGCTGGATATAATCTTTTAATTTTTTGGTAATACCTATCTATTTTTGCCAACTTGATGTAAACAGTGGAAGTTACTTGGTTTGTTTGCATTCTCTTACTGCACATATTTAGATATATTTTAGGAAGAATCCATTATATATGAAAGAATTGAGGAATTGAAAGAATGATCTCTTTTTAAGCACATTTAGAGTATAAATGGTCCTTGATTTACCAGTGACCCATACATTGTTGCCTCCTCAGCCATAGTTAATACTGCCATGAGAACCACTGTGGGAGAACAAACAAAAAATCAAAAACTAAAACAGAGAACACTTGGGGCCTTTAGAGCCATTCTCAAATCTTAATGTGCTTAAGAGTTACCAGGGGTATACATGATTAGGGATATTAACTAGACTTAATGGTGCTAAAGGTGATCATTTATCAGCACATGCAAATGTTGAATCTTTACGTTGTACACCTGAAACTAGTATACTATTATATGTCAAGTATACTCAGCATGAATAAATTATTTTATTTATTTTTTAAGATTTTATTTATTTATTTGACAGAGAGAGAGAGACAGTGAGAGAGGGACCACAAGCAGGAGGAGTGGGAGAGGGAGAAGCAGGCTTCCCACTGAGCAGGGAGCCCGGTATGGGGCTCAATCCCAGGATCCTGGGATCACGACCCGAGCTGAAGGCAGACGCTTAACGACTGAGCCACCCAGGCGCCCCGAATAAATTATTATTATTATTAATTAATTTATTTATTTAAAAGATTTTATTTATTTAATTGACAGAGAGCGAGAGAGGGAACACAAGCAGGGGGAGTGGGAGAGGGAGAAGCAGATTTCCCGCCAAGCAGGGAGCTGGATGTGGGGCTCGATCCCAGGACCCTGGGATCATGACCTGCGCCGAAGGCAGTCGCTTAACCAACTGAGCCACCCAGGTGCCCCCCGAATAAATTATTTTAAAAAGGAGTTTCAGGGAGAGCTATGTGGAGATCTGGGGTAGGGGCCCAAGAATCATTATTTGTAACAGAAGATCCCATGGAATTCTGATACAGGTGAGCCATAGACTGCTTAGATACTCTGGATTGACGGCAGAAGAGAAGACTGTACAAAGCAGGAACAACTTAGGAAACTGACCTTAGGCACAAGACTCCATGGCACGACTGATGAGTCTGCCTGTGTGTACCAAATTATTACACATATTGCCTAGATTGTCTTCAGTTAAATTCCGTTAATTTGAACTGACTTAATGCCTTTTAAAAAAAATCGAAATACTTTTTTTGAGGATTAAGGTGATATTAATTGTAGATACTTGAGTAGGAACTGAAGAAATAGAAAATTTGGATTTACAGGGTGGCATGCCCACTTTAGATTTTAGGGGAAGCCTGGCTAGATAGGGTGCCATAGTCCAGGCTTAGGAAGAGGAGCATGAGTATACTGGCAGCCTGGAGAGTCGAACACTGAGAGGTTGCAGAAAGGTGATTGGAAAGTGCCAGAGATAAACTAAAATCCTAATGCATTTTGAATTTAGTATTTTCATATTCCACTTTTGCTCCCTCTGCTTTCAAACCCTTCCCCCCAGATCAAAACCAAGTAATTATTTGTTCTCAATACTTAGGTATTCCAACTGTATTTTTTGGAATGTTATATTTCTGTTATTTCTATTTGGATTTAAAAAGCATTTGGATACCAGCTGAGGAATGGAATTTGGTCTTGATAGAGAATGGTAGACAATAGCTATCAGGCAGTAGAAGTGTTATCTTTCTAATAACTCTAAAATCACAAGTCCATCTCTTTTTCTGAAATGGAGGGGGGCTGTTGATATTATTGTTGCTGATGAAATGGAATTTGATTCCCAGTCCTGGCAGTGTGTAAAAATTACCTGGGGAGCCTTTCTGGAATGCAAATTCTCAGCCACCCTGTTAATTTAGATTCTTTAAGGGATGAGCCCCAGGCATTTATTTTTAAGTGTTTTCTTAGTGGTTCTAAAACTGAAAAGCAGAGGTATCTGAGAACTTAAGATCAGAAGAGGAAGAAAAACGATTAATATGTAAAAGTTATACTAATGAGACATTTATGTGAATTGTTTTTTACCACTTGTGCCTAATTATGATGTGGTGTCATAAAAATTATACATGCACAGTTCTGTGTTGTGTTTTGTTAAGAAGAAAATGTTTTCCGTCTCCAGTATTTTCCATATAAAGCCTAACTAAAATAAAATCTCACTCAGGAAACAAGAAGACAAAAGAAGACATTGAAGAAAACACGCAAATTTGTTGTTGATGGTGTAGAAGTGAGTGTAACAACGTCAAAGATAGTTACAGATAGTGATTCCAAAACTGAAGAGTTGAGGTTTCTTAGGTGAGTAGAGAACATAATTAAAACTGGTTTTGTGACTTCCTTTCAGTCTCTGCAAAGTATGAAGAATAGAGAAACAAGAGTAAAGTCTTGGCTAATTTTGGATTATTTTTATTACTTTAACATTTGAAAATATTGTTAAAGTTTTTTTTTTCTTAAAAAGCATTACTTCAAAGGTGTAATTTTTGCTGTCTTCCCTGTTATTGCTGTTAAATTTTATCAGACGTCAGGAGCTTCGGGAGTTAAGATTCCTTCAAAAAGAAGAGCAGAGAGCTCAACAGCAGCTCAATAGCAAGCTGCAACAACAGCGAGAACAAATTTTCCGGCGCTTTGAGCAAGAAATGATGGTAAGGTCTTAGATTTTGTACGATTTTGTTAATACTGAAATTTAGTGCTTTAAAAAAACCCACCTTTAGAATTTGTTCTTTGATTACGAGATTTTCTCTGGCTTTGTTAGTATTTCTGGCCTTTATCTCTTTGGTGTTCTAGTGTGTCTTTTTTCCTTTTGCATGAAAGGGTCTTCTATCTCAGTCTTCCTGTCACTGACTTACAGTGTGATGGCTGTCTTCCAGTTTTCTTTGATTAAAATTTATCCTGAAGACCTGAATCATGAAGCCAGTAGATGGTCTATAAAGTTCTTAGGTGTGCCTATTTCTGGATAATTTTTCAGTGTTACAATTTGACCTTTCAGATTTAGGATCCAGGATTTTAAGGCAGTCTAGGATAGTTGTCTTCAAGCCTGTCTGAGTATTAGAACTACTTGGGGCCTGTTCAAAACATGCTTACTTCTCTGGCTCCTATAGTTAAGCTTCCACATCCTTATTCACAGCTGCTAGAGAAATTGGTGCCGACTAGCCAAGGGTAATTGTCATGGAGTCTTTCAATTTTTACCTTGTGTCCAAAGTTGGAAAAGGAATAAGTAATGTGTTATAAAATTTCAGTAATTTATTGAAACATCTAGCTTAATGAAGGTTAGAAAAAAGATCATTTCAGAGGTTACAGTATTCATGTTTTGACTATAGTTCTGCGGTTCTTATAATTGTAAGTAGTAAGGATTGTTTTCTGTGAAGTGTGGCATTGTTGATTACATTTGTTGGATCATAACTGAGAATTCCTTTTTTTTTTTTTTTTTGAAGATTTTATTTATTTATTTGACGAAGAGGGACACAGTGAGAGAGGGAACACCAGCAGGGGGAGTGGGAGAGGGAGAAGCAGGCTTCCCATGGAGCAGAGAGCCCCATGTGGGGCTCCATCCCAGGACCCTGGGATCATGAGCTGAGCCAAAGGCAGATGCTTAATGACTGAGCCACCCAGGCACCCCCATAACTGAGAATTCTTAAGAAAATACTGAACTTTTGTTCTCATTGACTATTTTTATAGTACTCAACATTCTATTTTCAAGAACTTTATAAAAATTGCATCTCTTTTCCCCCAAAATATTTTCTGAAATGTTTTTCCTTTTTTTTTTTTTAATTTTTAGTTTTTAGAGCTGAAGGGAGGGGTAGGGGGAGAGGGAGAGAGAATCTTAAGCAGGCTCCATGCCTAGCACAGAGCCCGATGTGGAGCTTGATCTCACAACCCTGAGATTGTGACCTGTGCTGAAATCAAGAGTCGGATGATTAAACAACTGAGCCTCCCAGGTGCCCCTTTACTTATGTTTTTAAAATACCCTTTATAAATATTTAACTTTACCTATATCCAAAATTATATAATACTCAGGTATTAAATAGGAATCTTTTGTTGAAAGCAAGCAGATTTATAATTTCAAACGATTTGTCTCAGTGAAATAGGAAGTTTAAGAATCTTAATGTGAGGAGATGGGGCACCTGGGTAGCTCCATTGGTTAAGCGTCTGCCTTCAGTTCAGGTCATGATCTCAGGGTCTTGGGACTGAGCCCCATGTTGGGCTCCCTGCTCAGTGGGGAGTCTGCTTCTCCCTCTCTGTCTGCCTACCCCACTTGTGCTCTTGCTCACTCTCTCTGTCTCTCTTTCTCGCAAATAAATAAAATCTTTAAAAAAGAATCTTAATGAGGAAGAGTAAATCTGAATATGATAAATAATGGTACATTATTAAAATAGACTTTGGATAAGACCTTTGATTTATCAAACATTTATTGGATAAATATTGAAATTTTTCTAACTTTAGTATTTCATAGCAACTGGGTATTGTCTTGATGGTTTAAAAATTTTGAACATTCTACTCCTTGTATAATAGAAGTATTTTCTGTGTTAGAAAAAAATAAAATGCTCATTTTTTAAAGATTTTATTTGAGAGAGAGAAAGAGAATGCATGAGTGGGGGAAGGGGCAGAGGGAGAGGGAGAAGCAGACTCCCCGCTGAGCAGGGACCCTGATGCATGGCTTAATCCCAGGACCGTGGGATCATGACCTGAGCTGAAGGCAGATGCTTAACCGACTGAGCTACCCAGGCGCCCCAAAATGCTCACCTTTTAAAAAAATTCCTTAATGTATTTTAGTGCATTCAACTTTTTCAGTATTGCAGATGTTGTGTGTCACATCACTAAATTTAAATGCTGGTTATGTACTCTTAGTAAACATTATCATTATAATGAGTTAATATGAATGATAGAAAAGTTAAATGATATTGAGCAACATTGTTTTACAGAGCAAAAAGCGACAATATGATCAAGAAATTGAGAATCTAGAAAAACAGCAGAAACAGACTATTGAACGTCTAGAACAAGAACACACAAATCGCTTACGAGATGAAGCCAAACGCATTAAAGGAGAACAAGAGAAAGAGTTGTCCAAATTCCAGAATATGTTAAAGAACCGGAAGAAGGAGGTAAGTGTAACTACTGCTTTTAATTACGAAAGCTGTTTTTTTAATGTACACTTAAAACTACAGAATTAGGAATAATACTTGAGAGTTAAATAGTGCTCATTTATTCTTTATTTCGGTCTTCCCAGCGGTTATGTAGGGTAGTAGTAAGGTCAGGTGTTATCCCATTTTACTGTCAAGAAGACTGGAATAGAAGAGGTTTTTAATGGTCTGTTCAGGTTCACAAACTACCATTAAATGTCCAGCTAAACCTTGAACCAAGTCTTCAAATTAAGTCTAATTCATTTTCCTTCCAGTCTACCATTTTTCCTTTATTAATGCAATAGTTAAGGCCTCTGTAGAAATTGCTTCTTTCAAGAAAACTTACTATGTTGTGTTTGCAGGTGGCAACAATAATTCATCTTATTATTTGTAATATTTAATTCATACTTAAAATTTTTTTCTTGGTTAGCTTGCCTTTCTTGAACATTGTGCCAAAACAAAAGCTGAGTACCCTGAAATTTGAAATTATATCTGTAAATCCATCAAATTGAGAGGTACTTAAAGAATCACATGTGGAAAATATCTGCGTAAAGTGGTTTCTTTACAATGAATTTTTAAATTTTTCCTGAAACTGTTCCATTTTGTTATAGAATCTGTGCTGTTATTTACTATGAAAGATTGTCATTGATTCAGAAAGAGGATTTATATATTAATGTTTTTCTCTCCCAAATTAAAAGTTTTACATATTAGCAAATATGATTTTATGATTTATACTAATACACTAAAGGTGTGGGGGAAGAATATACTTTTTCATGATATAAAAGACCCCAGGGACAATAAGTATGATTAATTCTATTAGAATTGGAATAAAAATCTCAACCAAACCTGCAAATGCATTTTCACTTTTGTTGTACATCTAAAATACCCAGGTTCGTGTTGGCTTTAACATTTAATTATGCATAAAACTGAAATGATATTGCTGAACTTGAGGATCTACTTTAAAAGCATAGGATCTAACATTAATAAATACAATGCGTTCTATAAATTCTTTAGGTAAATAATGAAATGGTATATAATTTTATTTGATGTAGCTACCATTTCTAAAAATTAGTTTTCTTACTGTTTAATATTTTATTTAGGGATGCTCTGTATACCATGATGTATGACTTGACTGGGGCTCCATCAGTTCTCTTGAAACTATGGATAGTTTTTACTGAGAGGTTATTTTTTAATATGAGATTAAATTTTTAAAAATTTATAGGTAAATATATGATTTAATCCTAAATATATAAAAGTCTGTAGTTATTTTTACTGTTTTGGGCTCGGAGATTTTTAGCTGGTGAACATGTTTGAGTCGTGATATGCATATTTTAAATAATTATATTAATGTATTTTCTTCTTTATCGCTAAATTTCTTGCATTTGGGGAGTCTCTTCCTTTTAATGGTGATTTGGTTTCATGAGGGATTACTGATGGGGAATTTTAAATACACCCTCTTCAATCAAAATCAGTCTCTTTCACAGACCATCAGTAGCATGTGGTGATTTGGAATCTGATTGCTTTTGGTGCTTCTACTTGTAAACACATGATTGTTTTTCATAGTTGGACTATAGATCTGCTTAGATGGAATACATATCTAGGATTTTGAAATGATTAAAAGAAGGAGCTTTAAATTATACTTCATCTTACATACTTTATCTGGTGTAATAAATCCTAGCATAGTGAACTGTTACTTTGTGAGTGCTTATAATACTGACATTGACAATTAAGTTTGGCTTAAATTGTCAGCAAAGGAGAGTGTTATTCTGATCCAACACAAAATCATCAAATGTGTTCATTTTTATCACACCATGTATAAAATGGTGTGTTTTATGAGAAAAGAAAACATAGTGTCCATTTATTTCTCTCTTTTTTTTTTGTCTCATTAAATGAATGTAGAGTGATTTCTTTGGTCTTATGAAGCCAATTATGAAATTTTGCACTTTTATAAATGGCATTAACTTTCCTTATTTTCAACATTTCAAACAGTGTCAGTAGATATGTTTATAGTTTTATGATCTTTCAAGAAGGGCAGTTGAGTTTATCATCTTTAGTTCATAATCAGTGCTGCTAGTAATCCTTTAGTGATTGTTTTGGATCTTTAAGAGAATAATATGTAGGGATAATTAGGCATCTAATTAACCTTTATATGGTGTGATGTCCCTTTCTGCACTGAGATTAAGCATGTTCTGTCCATTCATTCTTTTTTACCGAACTAACACCTATGCTCTTGCATGTTGAAAGGAACTTTTTAACAGCTTTAATCTTTGACTTGTAGTGTGTCTGCTCACATAAGTGCTTGCTGTGGAGAAAGTATTATTTCCCCACCTCCTGCATGCTTATACACTGTAGGTTATAAATGAAGTGGAGAAAGCACCCAAAGAGCTGAGAAAAGAGCTCATGAAACGCAGGAAAGAGGAGCTTGCACAAAGCCAGCATGCTCAGGTAACAGCAGCAGCTTAATGCTACTAAAAACAGAAAGCAGCATTATTCTCACAGCTCAGTAAACCATGGTTGTAAGGGCAAACTCCTGCTGTACTTATTATATGATGTTGACTTCTGCTTATACAAAGGTTCCCAGGGCATTCTTTATATAGAACTAAAATCACACTAATGGTGACATTTAAGTTGCTAATATGAAATTAAGTGGAATGTTTGGAAGGCTGACTCCAGATGAAATGAACAAGTGTGTTAATGTATAATCCACTGTATTCTTACTATAATAATGATGGAAGCTTATATTTTTAAGTAGTCAGTGGTAGAAGATGTCAGTGTTTGATAGAAGACTTTATGACAAAATATAGAAGATGAGTGTATAGGCTTTGTGCATATGACAAGAATGCCTATTTAAAAGACCAATATTTTTACATAGTTGGAAGTTAAAAGAGCAGTGGTAAATGGTAATGTTAAATGGAGATCTAATGTTTATTACAATATTAACAACGTAAGTAACTTAAAACCAGATTTTGAATATTAAGTATGTTGTTTTTTCTTTTTGATTCAGAATCCAGCAGTTAAAAAATACTGCCTGTATAAACTTGATTCTAGGTTATGATAAGGCTGGGCCTATTAAGATGGGTGAATTCTTTATAAAACTAGACAAGATAGTATTTTAAGCAGATTTTTCTAGAATTATCTGATATGACTCTACAAGGTCATTTATACTAGGAGTCATTTTTCTTTTAAGTTTGCACTCAGTTTGGAAGCAAAGAGAAGTGAGCACAATTTGTAGTTACATATGTCAAAGGAAGAAGAGACATGGATTATATGTTAATGACTGTTTTCCATTATCATTTTAATGTGGTTTTATGTGATTAAAAAGTGCTTCCCAAACTTTTACGGACCCGTGAAAAAAGATAGAAGAAACAAAAACCACTGGGGACCATGACAAATGGAATAACATTTTAAAAATTTTTTCTTTTTGTCCAGAAGGATATTTTATTTTTAGAAGGATATTTTAAAGTGCTATTTACTTGTCACCATCATTTTAAAGGAGAGAATATTTTAATACCATGAAAAATAAGGAAAATATTTTGGAATTTAAAATTTTAACAAAACTAGCTTATTTTAATAAATTGGTTTTTTTTTTTTTTTTTTTTGGTTTGAGCCAGTGAAAAATTTTGTCTTGGCCTGGTTTGGAGATTACTAGTTAAAGTAAGCAGTGCCTGGGTGGCTCAGTTGGTTAAGCGTCTGCCTTTGGCTCAGGTCATGATCCCAGGGTCCTAGGATCAAGCCCTGTGTTGGGTTCTCTGCTCAGGGGGAAGTCTGCTTTTCCCTCTCCCGCACGCTCTCTCTCTCTCTCTCTGTCAAATAAATAAAATCTTTTCAAAAAATAAAGTGATAATAGCAAATAGGATTTACCATGTGTCAAGCACTATTCTAAGTACTTCACCTGCATGAACTCATTTAGCTTCACAACATATGAGGGTAGTTACTCTTACTACTTCTGTTCTTCAGGGGAGGAAATGAGAGCACACATGAACCACCACACCGTACTGCCTCTCATGTCTAAACTGTTATTTCTGTGTCTAATTTAAACTCCTGTCAGCTTAGTCCAGTGGTTGTTGGTCATGTTGTGAGTAGTTGAAGAGGAAGTCCTTACTTGCCACACATCTAATTTTGGATAATTTGGATTTCAAACAAGAACAATATGAGTTTTCCTCCTATAGAAATACAGACTTTTTAAATTCCAAAAGGTAAATGTTTCAGATGCTAGAGTTGAAATTGAGAATTTAGTGTTGAAGGAGTTAGGTGATCCTATGCTTTAATAAAACTTTGTTGATGGGACGCCTGGGTGGCTCAGTTGGTTAAGCGTCTGCCTTCGGCTCAGGTCACAATCCTCGGGTCTTGGGATTGAGCCCCACGTAGGGCTCCCTGCTCGGTGGGAGGCCTGGTTCTTCCTCTCCCACTCCCCCTGCTTGTGTTCCCTCTCTCACGGTGTCTCTCTCTCTGTTTCAAAAAATAAAAATCTTCAAAAAAAAAAAACCTTTGTTGGTGACTTTTCATAAAATTTTGGGGACTAGCCTATATTTTCAACTAAAGCTGAAAGCAATAGTAAATTTCTTTTTGTAAATTTAATGAAGAATTTAGTAATCTAACAAATTAAAAAGTATTTCTCTTGTGCTACTGCTTTTCGTGAAGGTGCTAAAACAGTAACTTTGCAGAGTCTATTTTTAACTTTTTGAGAATTTATGAATAATAGTTATATAGTCATGGGGCCAGAATGTATTTGATCAACGAGTTCAGTGGTTTTTAAACTGTACTCCCAGGAGCTCTTGAGTTTGGAAGAAGGACCTCGAGAATCCTTCAAAAAGAGAGGACTGTGGGGGCTTGAGGGCCCTGCTTCCGCTTCATGTCACACAGCACGACATTTCATCTGTTTCATAAATATTATGGTACATTTTTTAAAAGAGGATTTGACTGGTTTAAAAAACAACAATACAAACTAGAGTTCAAAAACCACTGATCTAATTCAAAACCTTCCTTTTACAGATGAGAAAGAGACCTTTCTGTTAAGTAACTTGTTCTACACCTCCTGAAACTCAACATTTGTATAATTATTCTTTCCATTTATAAAAAGTCATCAGCTATATTCTCACCTGGGAGGTGCATTGTATTCTAATCCACAGGGTGTTGCTCAGGTCATGATTCAGTCTTTTCAGTTGTCATCTTGTGCAGTCTTCAAGGCCCCGTTGCAGGACGTAAGTCCCACGTGTCTGTGGGAGGATGCCTTCTTTTGTTTTATCTGCTTTTTCTTCAGCTCACATGTGCCTTTTCATTGTTCGCTTCATTTGTTAAAATCTAGAAGATTGATAGATGATAATGTCAGTAATGACAATATAGTAATAACCTGAAACGAACTTTTTATAGTATAGTATTCTTCAAAGAGTTTTCACATTTGATTCGCACTGCCACCACCCTAATACAGGGATGGAGTGTATCCATTTTACACGTAAGGAAATCAAGGCACAGAAGACTAAGTGGTCTACTTAAAGTCAAAAAAGACATTAATGGTAGAGCTGGAATTAGAACATTTATAATAGTGTTCTTTTTTCTGTCTACCCTCACCACAAATTTTGAGATTTTCATTTTTCAAGAAAAACCTTCCCAGTAGTATTTTATAAGCTTTGCACATGTGAGAAATTGAATGCTGTGATTAGATTTTTATCTTTGTGTGAAGTGACATTTTGATTGCATTTATGTTTTACATACATGTTTTAATTATGGATATGGTCAGAAAAGCCATATTAAAAGTAGTGATTGTAGTTCCATTTAACTCTAGTTTTCACTATTCAGATTGTCCATAATGAATAGTGAGTTGCTCTTCTCCTTGCTGTAGTTTTAAATTAAGTCTGGAATTCCAGGCTGTATTCTTTCTCACAGTTTCTATAGGGAAGTGACTAGCTTATTTAACTGTAATTTTTGTTTGTGATGTTTGATATACACAACTGGAGTAGATAGAATACAGCTTGATTTCAACCCCTCCCTTCCCCTCTCCTAGAATTAGACTTACTTTTTTTTTTTTATTATTGGCAGCTGCTGGGCTCTATAGTTTTCTAAAGAGTAGGCAAAACATTAATTTTTTTTTTAATGAGAGGGAGAAATTATGAATTATCACTTTTCTGATCATTACCATTTTTAGCTTTTCTTTTGAGTTAGAATCAAATTTTGTACAAATAGCCCAGTATATCATAAACCTTTCCTATAGTTTTCTAGAACCCAAAGTTGTATTTTTAATGTTTATAGTTATCTGATTAATATGATAAAATTTCTTAGCATTTAAACTTGTACTTTGAAAGGGTACTCATTTTACAGTTTATGTGTTCATTTAAAATTATTTGTTGCTTTTGGTGATCAACTACATCTTTTTTTTTTTTTTAGGGTAAATGTAATTTGTTCAATCTTTTTGGAATGTAAGATCACTTTCCTTTTAGATCCTAAGAGTAATTTCTAATGAAAAATTCCAATGTGAATATATTATACTTGGCTTTTGTTAGGAAACTTAATGGAATTTAGGAAATTTAATGAAAGCTCAATAATATTAAATTTTCATTTCTTTTGAGGTAATAAAATATATGAGTTAGTATGTGAGGGACCTGGACCTTTCAGGTAAATTTTAGCTTTAATAAAATTATTTGAGGTGCCTGGCTGGCTCATTTGGAAGAGTGTGCAACTCTTGATCTTGGGGTCGTGAATTTGAGCCATATTAGGTGTAGAGATTACTTAAATAAATGAATAAGTGAAGGAAGGAAGGAAAGAGAGAGAAAGAAAGAAAATTATTTGCACAGTATTTTTGACTACGTAATTATCCAGACTGCTTAATTATTTAAGTCTGTGACTCTGTAAGACAACTGCTGTCTTCGTTAACGCTCACTGTTGGAAGCACTTGCAGTACAGAAGCCTACCTTGACTCTTACCTATTAAACCTTATTTTACTATCTGGACCAGCACATGCTAATTCTGCCTCCTTCTATATAATAGTCTCAGCTCTTCTTTTCCCCGTATGTATTAGCTGCTGCATACTTCTGTAGTTTTTTCCATTGCTCATTGTGTAGCATGGTTTCTAGACCCTGTAATCCAGCTTTTGGTTTTCTGTGGTTTACTTTTGAACTTTTGAAAATGTGATACTAAGGGAAGGGGCCCACTGCTCGCTATATGGACAGACAAAACCAATTTGGAACCACTAGAAGCTCCTTAAAGGCAATACTGTCTTTTTTTAATTTTAGTAACCTCATAACTAGTACAGTGTCCAACATTTACTAAGTACTTAGTAAAGGTTTTCTTTGAACCCAGCTCTTATCTTGCTTAATGTAGACATACATGTATTATAGTAATACAACCAAGAATTGAATTGACAGGAAATTGCATTCACTTTTTTAGTGGCACTGGCTTATATTTGCCCTTTTTAATTTTCACATAAATATTTATTCACCCCCATCTTACACTTTTGCATTTGATTTGAGTCTAAATGTAATATTTATATTTAGAGTAATTAAATATTGGGCCCATTGTTTCTGTCTACACAGATATTTTTTAAAAGTCCTTTATGCAAATTAATAGTACAAATGTTGAACAAAAGAAAACCCTTTGATATAGCTGCAGACTATATTAAGTTTATTATACAAGTTTGCATATAGAAATTTTACAATGAAATTAGAGAAACAATGTAATTTTTATTATAGGTGATATTTACTGTAGGAAAATATAAAGCTTAAGCAACTTTGTTATAGTTGCCTAAAAGATAGGCATGGAGATTTTGCATCTCTTTAAAACTCAAAAGGCCTTGGGTGCCTGGGTGGCTCGGTTAAGCGACTGCCTTCGGCTCAGGTTATGATCCTGGAGTCCCGGGATCGAGTCCCACATCGGGCTCCCTGCTCAGCAGGGAGTCTGCTTCTCCCTCTGACCCTCTTCCCTCTCGTGCTCTCTATCTCTCATTCTCTCTCTCTCAAATAAATAAATAAAATCTTTAAAAAAAAAAACTCAAAAGGCCTTATTCTAAATAGTTGAAATTAAATATTCATTGTGGGTTTTTTTTTCTGTGATAAAGTTATGTAGGTGACTGTAGTCAATTCACAGTTGTATTTTATGGAGGCAATTCATTAGTTTTTCTGCTAATATATATTTGTATTTATGCTAAAGTACAAACTTTGACACAGATGAAGCAGTAGTATTTATAGCTCCGGATTACTTTAACAGGCCATCACGAATGGTAAAACGTGATACTCGCCTCCAGAGACATAGTAGTAAGGCAAGCACCTTGAGGAACACTGCTAGACTCACTCTTCATGTATTGAAGACCAGGCTGGTAGTGATCCAGATCCTGTCAGACTCTGTCCAAGGCATAAAGAATAGATCCAAATGGATCTTGGGCTTTTATCTTCTCTAGGATGTGCAAGAGGAGGGGTTATAGGTGGAGTGCTGCTTCAATCCTAAATTTCTAAATCCACACTCAAATTGATCAGAATATCCCTTTTGCTAATCACAGACTGCTCTAACTGCCAAGAGGGATGGAGAGCCAAATGTTTACTGGCAAAACTTATTTTTCCATATTATTTCAACATATTTCTTCAATTTGGATAGTATTTCTTCCATGTGTGATCTAGCACAAAGACCATAAGTCACTTTAACATTTCCTTTTCTTACACAGTTACTGAGGGATTTTTTTTTTTTAAAGCATAAATTTGGCACTTGGGCAAATAGTATGTATTCAATAAATATTTGTTGAATGAACGAGTGAATCCCAAACATGTTGGTAGAATTCTCTGATCCTAAGGAATTTTATATATGTACTTATAAAACGTAACTCACTTTTCTTAGTTCACATTTCTCTAGCAATGTACTATTTCTCATTGTCTACAAACTATTGTTATTTTTAGGCAGATAGTATAGATATAGAAACTATCTTTCTCTGTTAGTGTAGCCATGGTATTTCTTCCTGACTCTTTATTTCTTGGAAAAATAGAGATATTTAAAATTCTGATATGTGTTTTACTTATTTGCTCTTTATTCTCTTTTTCCTAAAAGGCATTTCTTGTTTATTATTGTTTTATCCACACCACAGTGTAATGAATTGTCAGTTTTTGAAGCTCTAAATTTGTTATTTTCCTAAAGCTGTTTGTGTAATAGGGCATTTTAATTAGTGAATTGTAGTCTTGTGTGTGTATTTTTTTTTTCCTCTGGTGGGCAGCAAAGCAAAGTTTATTGAGAACTTAGTAAGGTTTACTGAGTGATAGTACAGAGCTCCTGAAGAGGGAGGGGACCTGAGAGGGTTACCTCTGTGTGTTATTTTTAATACTGAGTTTAGAATATTATGTATTCTAGTACTTTTTTTTCTGGGCTTGAATTGAGTTACTAATACATTTATATTATATATGCTATATAATTGGTGATTTTTTTTTTTAGAAACTTGGCTTAGAAATCTTGTTAACCACTAATATAGTCATATAGATAAATGGATGTTTCACTCAGTAGATGCTTATTAACTGATGGTTAACTGTGTCTAATAGGAACAGGAATTTGTTCAGAAGCAACAACAAGAATTAGATGGCTCTCTGAAAAAGATCATCCAACAGCAGAAGGCAGAGCTAGCCAATATTGAAAGAGAGTGCCTGAATAACAAACAGCAACTCATGAGAGGTATATGAAATTACGAGCATATGTGTGTATATAAAATGATACCTGAAGAACATTGGCTGAGACATATGGATATGTCTGATATCCGTAATATCAAATAATTGGAAATTATTTGAATGCTCTCCTTTGCTAGAGTGGTAGAAAGATAAAGTTGAGGTTAATAAGAGGAAAAACTATGTTAAATTTTAAGAATTTAAAATTTTTAAATTCTTTATAAAGTTAAATACTGTAAGACATCGAATAAATGCCTTTATGAGAGGAAAAGTAAACAATAAGCATATAATTCTTAAAACATCTTTTTGTTCAGATGATGCTAGAACTTTACCTGAATAGTTTTGGTATACTCATTATGCCTTATAATTGTTGGTATACTTAATGGCTACACAGTGGAATGGGATTTTAAGCACTTATTTCCCTTAATAAAAAGTTAAGATTTTTTTCTTTATCATTAAGATAATTAAAAGGAATTTTGGTGTTGGGGGTGGGACACTCTGTTTATAGGACATTAGAATGGTAAGTGGTGATGAATATTACCTGTGCACTGGCAGCATTTCATTTATACTTCAGAATGTCATTGTGTGGGGGCACCTGGGTGGCTCAGACAGTTAAGCGTCTGCCTTCAGCTCAGGTCATGATCCCAGGGTCCTGGGATCGAGCCCCGCATCGGGCTCCCTGCTCCGCGGGAAGCCTGCTTCTCCCTCTCCCACTCCCCCTGCTTGTGTTCCCTCTCTTGCTGTGTCTCTGTCAAATAAATAAATAAATAAAAATCTTAAAAAAAAAAAAAAAAGAATGTCATTGTGTGTATAAGTTAGTGTATATAGAACACTTTTAATGTAAATATTAAAATGAAGACCAAAGTACATGTGTAAAAAGAACAAAGTGACGTTTTGAAAATTGCTTTCTTCTTCTAGCTCGAGAAGCTGCAGTTTGGGAGCTTGAAGAACGACACTTACAAGAAAAACACCAGCTGCTCAAACAGCAACTTAAAGATCAGTATTTCATGCAAAGACATCAGCTACTTAAGCGTCATGAGAAGGTTAATGAAAGGAAGATTGGTTTACTTTTTGTTCATTTCAAATTTATAGAGTTATTTCTGAAACTTCTATTTCTTAGAGAATGAATTTTATATTTTCTTTTTTTTAATCCTAAAATTTATTTGGTGAAGTTTGGAGTAATTAAGTGTATCTTATCATGACTGCAAACTTCTTTCTATGAATTTCATGGAAGGTGACTAGTACAGTGCTTTAAGTTCTCTTCTATGTTATAATTTTCATCTTGTCTCTCAAAGGTAGCTATTGTGGCTCCATTTATGGTTCAAATATCTTAAAAATGTGGACTCCCTGACTTAGTAAAAGAATTTTAATATAAGACTCATTATGGGCACCTGGGTGGCGCAGTCGGTTGGGTTTCCGATCGTGATCTCAGGTCTGTGGGTCGTGATCTCGGTGTTGTGGGATCAAGCCCCATGTCGGGCTCCTGCACTCAACGTGGAGTCTGCTTGAGATTCTCTCTCCCTCTCCCTCTGCCCCTCCCACTTGTGCTCTCTTTCTCTAATATAGATAGATAAATCTTAAAAAAAAAAAGATCCTTATTACTAAAAGCTTTATTTTTATTATAAATTATATTTTGAGTAAAAGTTTGCTGGTTGATAATGCAACAAGGGAAAGAGCAATTTTGAGAAACAACAACAAAATGACATGTTTGCGCATATATGTGAGTACTGAGTATTAAATTATATCTACATCGGGTGCCTGGGTGGCTCAGTTGGTTAAGCGACTGCCTTCAGCTCAAGTCATGATCCCGGAGTCCTGGGATCGAGTCCCACATCGGGCTCCCTGCTCAGCAGGCAGTCTGCTTCTCCATCTGACCCTCCTCCCTCTCATGCTCTCTGTTTCTCATTCTTTCTCTCTCAAATAAATAAATAAAATCTTTAAAAAAATAATAAAAATAAAATAAATTATACCTACATCACTGGACTCTGTTTGATACTTTCTTAGGAAACAGAACAAATGCAGCGTTACAATCAACGACTTATTGAGGAATTAAAAAACAGACAAACTCAAGAAAGAGCAAGACTGCCTAAGATTCAGCGCAGTGAAGCCAAGACTCGAATGGCCATGTTTAAGAAAAGCTTGAGAATTAACTCAACGGCCACACCAGATCAGGACCGTGACAAAATTAAACAGGTAAATAAGCCAGTTAGTTTCTTCTTTTTTAGATTTAAAAAATGTGAAAGTCCTTTAGAAGTGTCACATAATTATGTTGTAAACATTTCAAGCCACCTTGGGCTTGTTGATGTTCTCTTTGGCTTTATGGGCTGGGGCTAGATATGTGGCATATACCAACTTAGTGTTCCTAGGTTGGTGGCCACAGAGGGCAAAGCCCTCTGCCCCATGCCCTACACAAGATCTTGGGCTAGACTGGTCCTAAGACCAGTCCTGGGAATTAGGTGACTTGGACAACTTTTGAAAAACATAGGGCTTCACTTTGCTTCTATAGTCTTAGGTCCCACACACAAATGAACTGAAGTCACTAAGCAGATGGGAGGAATAAGGTTTTAATCAGAAGCACCCTCTCTCCCCACCAAAGCCATAATGTAGACTCCAGCTCAAGTCACAGTATATTATTACTTGCAACTTCAGTTTTTTATTGTACTTTAAGTCTTGCTAAATTCCTTAATTACTCCTTTGGAAGATGCAGAAATTACATTGCTTGTTAACCATATTTTCTTTTATTTATAGTTTGCTGCTCAAGAAGAAAAGAGGCAGAAAAATGAGAGAATGGCTCAGCATCAGAAACACGAAAATCAAATGCGGGATCTTCAGTTGCAATGTGAAGCCAACGTCCGCGAGTTGCATCAGCTGCAGGTCAGATACAGGATCATGAAAACTGAGCTGGTGGCAACGGGGCAGCACGAGTGGCTGGTTTGGAGAGAACAGTAGCTAACCAAAATAAACTGTACTTTACTCATGAAAATGCTGGGATTGAGAGGTTTTGTTTTCTGTATAGACCCAAATAAAGATCAGGTTAGTATCATAGGCACTTATGTAGCTTTTATATAACCATAGTTAATAGAAACATGAGGCTAAATTATAGCCTAAGAAGTTGAGTCTTTCAAAAGCAGTATTGAGTATTTTTAGTCTATTTCGCAAAGAAAATGAACAAAGTTTTCAAAATGAGGTAGATGGTTTTGTTATCAGATTCTGAATTTAAAATTTTATTTAGGGAGAAATAGTTCATTTTCTTCTAGGTGTTTGAAAAAAGTGATAAATATATGAGAATTTTTTCCCAAGAAATTTAAAGGTTACTTTAGGGGGACTGCTTTGGGGCCTTACCTAGAGTATGCAGCCCATCTATTATACAGCGTAAAATGTTTAAAATTTCAGAATAGTGTAAACATTATTATCCATTACTATGGATAGTGTAAACATTATGGATACTCTACATATTTGCTTAATTTACTAGAGTAGAATAGTTCCTAATCCCACATTCTAGTACCAGTGGGTAAAATCCATATAAGGTGCCCTTTGAAGTGTCAATTTTATGAGCAAACCTTCTTAGAAAGGAAAAACAGGATCAAACTAATTCTAAATATGGTAACAGATCTAGCTTCTAAACCTGCAGAAATGAAGCTATAACTCATTTGAGCCCTTGGTTTTCAGAGGAGAGCCTGAACCTCAGTAATAGTTTGATGTTTAGGGACGCCTGGGTGGCATAGTCGTTAAACGTCTGCCTTCGGCTCAGGTCATGATCCCAGGGTCCTGGCATCGAGCCCCACATCGAGCCCCACATCAAGCCCCACACCAGGCTCCCTGCTCCGCGGGAAGCCTGCTTCTCCCTCTCCCACTCCCCCTGCTTGTGTTCCCTCTCTCGCTATCTCTTTCTGTCAAAAAATAAATAAAATCTAAAAAAAAAAATAGTTTGATGTTTAATGAATGCTTTATTATTTGAAGATAATTACATTTGTGAAAAATTGCTTAGTTGATCTGAAAATTTTTAATCCAAATTTTATTTTCAGAATGAAAAATGCCACCTATTGGTTGAGCATGAGACTCAGAAACTGAAGGAGTTAGATGAGGAACACAGCCAAGAATTAAAGGAATGGAGAGAGAAATTGAGACCCAGAAAAAAGGTAATTTTAAAAGCTTTAGATAAAATATGTTTGTGTTCATCCATTTATCCACCCAGTTATTGGCTGTTTAGTATGGGTCAGGTACAGTGTCAGAGACAGGAAATAAGGGATGAAGAGACAAAGTCCCTCTCCCCCAAAGGTTCAGAATGTAGTGACAAGCAGTTACAGTTCAATAGGAACACTGCTGTGAGGGAGGTAAGGACAGGAGACAGGAGCACAGTGTTGAGGCCAAGGGACTATTCTAGAAGCTGACATATACCAGTGAACTGAGAGATAACGCTCCTGATTTCAAGGAGCATACATTCTTGTGAGAAAAGACAGACAATAAACAACTGTGTCCGGTGGTGAAGAATGTTATGAAGGAAAACAAAGGTGATGGGATAGGGAATGTCTGAGGTGGACATGGAAGCTATTTTATATATATACATATATATATATATAAAATCATCAGAAAAAGGAACCTTCGGTGAGATGATGTTGGAACAGAGGCCCGAGTGAAATAAGAAGGAATGGAACATCCAGGTGGGAAATGGGTGCTTAGAGCATGAACCAATAATAACAAAACAAGAAACAGTAATAGCAGTGGCAATAGTCATTGAACCCTGACTACAGCACTTACTATATACCATCTGTATTGTGGGGGTGTAAAGCTGAGTCTGGTTTAGGGCTTACCTTCAAATGGCTTATAGTTCAGTGTGGAAGAAAAGACATGCACATCAAAAATGAAAATAAAAAACAGAAAATGCCATGTGGGAGGGAAGGGTAGTAGTTAATAGTAGGTGCCATCTATTGAGTGCCTGGTCGGTGTTTAGTACATCATGATTTAATCTTCACCTGCAACCCAGTGAGGTAGGTGATACTCTACCTAATTTATAACAGGAGAATGAGATGATCCTGTAATAGAAGTTAAGTCATTGACCCAAGTTACACATTCGTATGGCTGAGCCACAGGCTGCAATCCAGGGCTGTGCACAGCCTAATCTAACTGTTGAGCACTCTGGTCTTCCTTAGGATAACATACAGAGAGAGCATTTTGAGCAAATAGTTTTTTTTCTTGGCTGTCAGTACATTCTGTTTGTAATACTTACACATAATTTCTTTTTCCCTTCCTTTTTAAGACACTGGAAGAAGAGTTTGCCAGGAAACTGCAGGAACAGGAGGTGTTCTTTAAAATGACCGGGGAGTCTGAATGCCTTAACCCATCAACACAGAGCCGGATTTCCAAGTTCTACCCTATTCCTAGCTTGCATTCCACTGGGTCATAACAATAGGAAACGTTCTGTGATTGGGTTTGGCTTTTTAAATATGTCATTCTGTTCTCTTCATCTTCTGCCACAATCTATATCAGAGAGCTTATGAAGACAATCACCTGCCTCACCTTCTAGGTGTTTTGTTTGTTTATTTTGTTTGTTTGTTTAGCAAAGATGAAGGGAAAGGAACCAAGACAGATGCTGGGCCATGTTGGCAAAGTGGCATCTTGCAGTAATTCCCTAAGGTGATTTTGTATATTAATCTTAAAAATTGTGTTCTTTAGATACTGTTACCTGAAAAACTGTTAGTATGGTGTTTGAAGTTTTTTTTTTTTTTTTTTTAAAAAGCTGTTAGGCCTTTGAGTATTAGTGAATATCTTTTTACCTGGCCTAACTTCTCAGTGATGCCTAAATTCTAGAGCTGCAACTCTGCTATAGAGAGTTGGAATAATTTCCCTTTTACCAAAGGGAAATTGAATCAGCTCTCAAGACAAAGCTATGAGTTGCTCAAAATACCATATTGATTGAATAAATAAATCTATTTTGTCTTTAAATAGCAACAGACTTTTGAAAAAGAAACATTATTGAAATAATTTGTCTAATCACCTGTTTAGTCATGAGCTAATAATTAAGGGTGCTAATTTTATTAAAATAGTGCCTAAAACACTAAATTTCAGTTGAGTCTAAAGTAGAATTTCCTTTTTTGATTCAACAGGGACAAACACCCTTAGCATTAAGCATTATTGTGTTTTAAATCTTGCTCCTATTACCATTTGATAGAAATTTTCATCCTAAAATATATGTTGTACAAAATTGGAAAGATTTAAAAAATGGTAGTTTTTAGATATTGAAATTGGAAATACAACACTCACCAAGCTGAAAGAAGTATAGACTTAGGGTCCTAGCTTATTGCCTAAAATAATCCGTGATCTGGTTAAGTGACCTCTCCCATCCTAGCACATTTTGTTCATTGAAAACTCTGCCTGAGGCCTGCAGGCTCTGTTATACTTATAAATGTATTTTCTGACATTAATCTTAAAAGAGGCATTTGTTCAGAATACTTTTTAAAAAAGCATTCAAATAAAATATTTAGGCAATGTCAGAAATGACTTCGTTGTTGTTGAAAGTCATTTGTATTTTGGTTTTATTTAGTCCCATGTTTAAATTATTTACTTTGATTTGAGTGGGAAAAGCCTGAAACCTTTATCATGTGGTTGCTGATACATGTAATTATTAATGAAATGTCCACTCTTGGTCCCTCTTGTGACTTGGAATTCCAAGTTCTAGTCAGGTCAAATAGTATTATGCAATGTACTCTGGTGGCTGAGTAGATGGCCCGTTTGTAAATGATGCTTTGCTGTTTGCCATTTTCAACCTATTCTCTTTTAAGAGTACTAAGTACCAAATTGTAGACGTTTCAGTTTTTAGTTATTTGACATTTGAGGCTGGTGAAAAACTTAAGTGTAATTTTGTGGGAACACTGATTCATATTAAGAAAATGTAAATATCTGTAGCACTTTCTTGCAGTTAATTTGAAAATTTTGAATGCGAACCTTATTTTGTCAGTGATTTAGATGATTTGAAAATGCATGTGATTTTAATTTTGTAATTGTTTTGACCAGCATAATTTCTTGGACAACTCTGTAGGTAGCCTTAACTTCTGGCCAAGTTTGTTTTTTATATACATATATATACATATATATATAAAATATATGGTTGTAAATTCATACACTTATCACATTGAATGTGTTACTGTATACAAAACTCTTTTAATGCTTTATTCTCAAATGCTGGGTTGAAATGTTTTGAAAGCCTTTTAAAGTATATATCTTTATAAAGTAATATTCAGGATGATGATGGAAATTGTTTATATTGTTATAAAAATGACAGTATAATGTTACCCAATGTATTTAATGATTTATTTACAGAGGGAGAGAGGAGGAAGGTTCTCATACCAATCTCTCCTTTGAAATTTTCAGTTCATTGGCTTTATAAAAAATTAATATTTCAGGTAGTGTACACTTTTTCAGTATCTTTTAAAGGATAATCCTGTGTCTTAAATAGTTTGTGGCACATAATTAATTTGGTCTGAATATTTGATTCTTTTTATTCCTTTCAACTTGACATGAGAGTATTGAATAAAGAAAAGAGGCTCAGAGTAGAACGGTTGACACTCTGGTAAGTTTATTAGCAAATCTTGGAAAACCCTTAAAACTGCCTTTTGGACTCAGTGTTCATGCTGGAGTTCTCTTTCAAATATGACCATATTCATGTGGGGTTAGGACTGCAAAATGATACATGTGTAGAGGTGAAACATTCATTTTAATGCTCAAAGTTACATAAATCTTTTCAAAAAGTGTTTTGTTACAGAATATGCTGTTTTTACCCATCCGTGCTCACGTCTTTTGGGCCCTATATTCAAATAGATAACAGTGATCATTTGTTCTTTTTTTTTTTTCCCCTAATTGTTCTTGCGTGAAGTGTAGTTGGGGAGTTGGGGAGGGGCACAGACTTCTTTGAAAGAGTACAATCAGATCCATTGCTGATGTGGTGGTTTTGTTGCTGTGGCAGAATGTGCTATGAAACGCATAAAAGAAATTCTCCACGTGCGCCCTGACGACAGCCTCCCTGTTCTCCCTGCGCGCGGTGGACACGCCACACACTGCACTTCTGCAGGCCTAGCCCGCAGAGCTGGTCGCACCAGGTTGCCTTTCCTTGTCCTTCAGTCGTAGTTGGGTGTGAATTGCTGAGTTAGCTGCTCTTCTTTACGGAGTCACACTTAAGCTCTTTCCTACCCTTTTCAGTGGGGAGCTGTGGGGGGTGGGGATGAAGAGGAAATTGAGAGTGCTTATACTTCGTTGAAAATATTAGAACTTTCCTGTGACAGGATACAGCAAATTGTAATCGAATATAAACCAGAACCAGAGCTACCTCTAAGTAATGTTTCCTCAAGCACAAAGCTCTCAGGCATATGAGACCCTCTTTAATGGAGGGTCTCTGATTTCTTGAGCATCAGCGAATTCCGAAGTGACTGTCTTTTGTACTCTGTTAGTTCCCTGGTAACTACACACTTCCCCACACTGTGCTTACATGACAAAGACTCTTCTGAGAAGCCAAATTCTGTCCAAGATGAGTCCTAGATATTGTTGATTAAAGGAAAGCCTAGAACTGGGGTGGAGGAAGGAGAGTTACTTACCAGTTCTGAGAGGCTGCCGATGAAATAAATCACTCTTTTTGGGGAGATGATCTTTTATAGGAAATGGGATATTTTAAATGCTTTTCTTGAAGGCACAACAGTTAATGCCTCCATTGTTGCTAGTCTGTGGCTGACATGGTTTTGATATGGCTTTAAAATTTCTGCTAAGCTTGAGTAGAATGTTACACCAGTTTTAAATGTTGGCTGCAGCTTTTGGTGATTCTTTGCTGATTTTTGCAATGTAATAACTTCATGAGCTAAATTTTCAGGAAGAATTTTGTTTCTGATTATGCCTCTTGTCTGTTTGGGAGCAACATGTCTTTTCAATCATGGGATTGACAAAAGAAAAATAAAGTTATTTCTTAATCTATTCTGGGAAGCAGTCTTTTATTAAGAATCTTTGATACTGGGTTGTCCTTCATGAGAACATTTTGCAGCGTTTTTTTGGTCCTAGTTTCATTTATAACCCTCACAGCCCTCCAGGCCTTCGGACCCTTCCAGACTTGCCTGTGTTCCTACCTGACTCGTCACCACACACAAGAATGTAGTTTTTACTGGTAACTCGGAGGGCGGTGTCTTTCAGCATACAAATCCCTCCTTTGGGTGGTGCTTAAAATAAATTATATATTAAAAAATATATATATTACATGTATGTATTATATATGTAATATATATTAAAAATAGACATACTTTCAATTTTTCTTCCCTTGGGATGGATTATTTTTCTCACCAAACATTTCACTTACCCATATGACCTCACTTCTGCTAAAAATAACCTCTTTTCATCATTGATATGTTCATGAAAGATTCAGTAGACACTAGGCACCGTCATTTGGCAAGTGTTCAGCTTGGCTGGAGGGAGGCATAGTGTATCCTTTTCTAACCCAGGAACATCACATACTATCAAGCTCATTCTTGACTTTTTTTTTTTTTAAGTGAAACAAGAGGCTCAGATCCATTGCCATCCAGCTGAGGATATGTCTCATGTCTGCCCATCCCCTTTCTGATTCTGTCCAGAGAAGGTAGCAGGTTTGGACTTTTATCCTAATTCAGTTGCGCATAGGACTCTGAAGACTCCGGATAGCTTGGAAAGGTAAGTGTAGTAACTAAGGAACCCTCGGATCAAGTCTGATTAATAAAGGTAAGAACCATTAAAGGGGATCTAATACTTGAGCCCCTAAAGCTACTATTACAAAAATAACTTGATTCAGCTTTTAGGTTAAACAATTTAAAAGGTGTGATATAGTCACTCATTTTACCCAAGAAGTTTTCATTACGTAGTGAAAAGTTTGAAATTCTGAAGGCCTTATGAACTCCTTTTTCAGAATTCCCATGATGAGTCCTAAGAGGTGGTTGTCAGGGTGTGAAACAGGAGGCCAGCGGACCACACAGAATGTTTGGTGCTTCACTGGGTGTTGCTGCTAGCAGTTCAGTGCACACTGAATGGTGTGTTTTTTCCCGGGATCATATGTGAGGTACTCGGGAGAGACCCCCTGGAAAGTAAACTATCCAGACTTGTAGAAGGTAGACTGTAGATTCAACTCCCAACTTGAGAGGAGATCCTATTTGGGTTCCAAATGTTTGTCCCTTCTGGGCCAGTAGCTTCTTCCAGCCCACAGTACTCCTTTCCACTTCACGGGCCGGCACCAAGGTGCTGTGCTAATGGGTGGTGTGGGGGGTGGACGTGAGGGTAGGGGTACTTGGGAAAATACTGCGTCCTCATCACAGAGCTTAATGATGTCCGTAGTCTGTCTGTCTGTCTGGTGGTGGTGGTGTAAAGAGTTCATAGGATGTGGCTGACCCCAGCCTTTCCCCCCGCCCTTTATCTTTCCCGTTTTTTGCCCTTTTCCTCTTTTTCATTCTTACTCCTTCTTTGTCTCCGTTTTTCATTCTCTCCTTGTCTGTCTTTTCCCACCTCTGTGTCTCTGTTCCTCTTCGTTTTTCTTTTATCTTTCCTTTTCTTTTTCATTCCCTTGTTTCCTTCTTGTCTTTCCTTCTGTACTATTACCCTCTGCATCCCCCATTTCTCTTTCCTGCTTTGTCTCCCTCCCCGTTCCTCCCTTTTTTTCATTCTTTCTCCCACTTTGGTTAGATGGATCACACTACACATAATATTACGAAAAAACTTTAATTCTAAATTTTGCAACTGAAATGACTTCATCTAACATACATGTTTGAGATACTGAAAAATGCTTAAAAACCGACTGTGCCCAGTCCCCCGTGCCATTTCCCAGCATCAGGCTTTCTCTTTCCCCTCCTTCCCCACCGCCCTTCCCCCCTGCTGTGGTCCGGTTCGGTAGGACACCTCTCTGGAACCTAGCACGCCCCGGGGAAGGAGACCCCAGCTACCGTCAGGCGGACCCACTGAGCAAGTGGGGGCAGGACACGTGGTGAGAAATGATGAGAAACCCTGTCACCAGCTTCAGGGCAAGTGAATTTCTTCAGTTGCAAGAGTTGCTTCTTAGCCCAGTCCTTTCTATGACTAGAGAATGCAGAACCGACAGGGAGGAAGGGGCAGACAGCACATCCTTGCAGTGATGACCAGAACACACCCCAGCCCCGTCTTCCCTCTTCTGGCTCATTTTTAGGCAAAGCTCAAGGACTCCCAAGCCAGCCTCCGCGTAACGGGCTGTGCTGGGTTGCGGCCAGAACCGAGAGCTGAAGCGGCCAAGGGCTCAGCGCGAGCCAGCCGAGCGGCCGGTCCTGCTCCACGGCCACGGCTGCCGTAACGTCGCCCCGTGCGGTGGTTCAGGCTGTGTGGCTTCGACTGGATGATACACCTATAGAGAGGTTGTTCCAGACTAAAACAGGCGTTCTAGTTAACTGTTTGGTTGTGCTGCGTCAGGAGGAAGTGAGCCGCCAGTTTCCGCCCCCTGGAGAGATTTTGACGGGAGCACCATAAGCCACTGCAAGAACAGCCAGGCTGTCCCTCCAAGCTCACGGCTTGACAGCGATGCTTCTCTTTCTCCGCCCCGCGTAGATTTGGTCGCCTGGAAGTTAGCAGAGGAGGAGGAGGAAGTTAAATATCTTGTGGCCTGTGGCCTTCAGCTTGGGCAATTATATTGCAACCGTGACAACTGCAAAACGGGCTTGAAAGATGAACTCTTTTGTAAGACTATCAATTTATTTAAATTGTTTACCCTATTTCATCACCGAGTGGTTCTCTTTTCCTGCACCCATTGGCAGTCTCTTTCCTTTCTCCCTAGCTGGTCGTTTCATTGTTTTGCAAATTATGTCAGTGGCAGCATCTGCCTTAGTAATTGGCATTTCCCTTAATTTTTCAGGCTTGCTCTGGAGCAAACTGCCTACTACCCTGAGCATCAGCCTGCCAGCACTGCAGAAACTGGCAGCCAAGGCTTACCTGTGTCTCCTTTTTCTCCTTTGTGCCCTCGAGGGCCGGGTGGCCCAGGCTGACCTGGTGGTCCTGCGGGGCCCCTTTCACCTGGGAGTACAGAGAGGGCTATGCTCAGTCAAGTGGGAGCTTGGGGCCTGGAGGGGACACACACACCCCCCCCCACCCCCTAGACAGCACTGGCAAGGGGGCGGCTTCCCAGCAAGAGAGCGTGGTTATATAGGATCCCGCTGGCTAGTTCCCTGCCACCACTTACCTCTGGGTCCTGGGGTGCCCACCTCTCCTTTCTGCCCAGGGGGGCCTGGAATGGCTCCGTAAGCTGCAGGGGGAGAAGACTGGCCTCAGACAAGAGGTTACTCTGGAGCTTGGGAGGCAAAGGGATTTGTTCAGAGAAGCACAGGAAGGGAGAGGTAGAGTTGGGACCCAAAACAGAGTTCAGAATTTATCAGCTTTTCAGCCTCTCAAGTGTTAATAACCCAAGGTTTTTCGGGAGACTGGTTTCTCCCATGTGAGACTGTGCAGCAAAGTAAGTGTCGGGAAAGTGACCAGGGAGCTGCCCTTACTTCGGAAAAAGTCCATGAGGTCCTCAGTCACGTTGCTGTAGGCAGAGAAGACCTTGCTGATGCCGGGGGGGCCCCGGGGCCCTGGGCGGCCCGGTGGGCCCTGGACAGTGTAGGCCATCCCTTGCAGCAGGCCCTGACCTGTGAAGCACCAGGGTGTGGGCACAGGCAGCAGAGTGCCCCAGCCCCCTCTTCACAGAACAGAGCCCTTGGATTGCCAAACATCCCACTAGATGAGGTGGCAGCAAGGGAGAAGCCCTGCCGGCTCCTTTTGTCGGCCTGCCCCCGACCCCCACACCGCTGACTGGCCCGTGCCTCTGCTGCCATGGCCTTTCATCAGAGGCTTGCTGACGGCAAAGCCGTGCTGAGATGCTACAGGGAGAGAGGATTTCTTAACCAACAGCCCTCCCTCAGCCCCATGAGAAACCATCATTGTCATAAAGACCTCTCAGACCCACAGCTAGTTAGCTGGGGAAGCAAAGTCCAAAGACCCCCACGTGCCCTTTCCCTGCAACAGAGGCCCTGTCCTGACTGGGGCTCCTGAACTAGGCTGGCTGTGAACTGGGTCTGGGCCTCTTGCCTTCAGTCCCCGCCCATCTGATTCTAGAAGTGCTGTCCTCACAGCCTAGGCATTCTGAAAACGAGGGGGTGAATTCCTGGAGTCTATAATTTGAGCTGCTCACGGACTCCCCACCTCCAACCTCCCCACAGCACCAAGGCCCAAGGGTTAGGACTTACGCTGCAAGCTCTCAGACACCCGAACAGCCAGCTCATTGTAGTCCAGACCTCCGGCGAAGCCAGCCCCAAACGGTCCACCTCCACCACCGTACATGCCGCCTTCTACTGCGCCCCCGTAGCCTCGGCCCAGGCCCATGTCTAGGCCAAAGGCCCCGCCTTCACCGAGGGAGCCTCCACTGGACCCTCCGATGCCTGTGGAAGAGCTGTAGGAGGAGCTCCGACTGGCCGACTCGCTGTGAGAGGACCTGCTGCCCCGGCTGTAGGAGCCGTCCATAGACACGAGGCGGCTGTCCCCGGGTGGCCCCTGGGGCCCTGGAGGGCCCGGGGGGCCCACGATGAAGCTCCGCACATCCGGGCCTGCAGGAAGGAGACCGCGTTAGGTGGGGCAGGGTGCGAACCTCAGGACACTTGCACTGGAGTAGGAGTGCCGGCAAGGAGGAACCTGGGTTCTCCCCGATAGCGGGGCTCATGCATTTGGCCGCCCAGTTTCCTTCAAGCACCAGCTGCCCTCTCGGAGGAGCAAGGTCTGGGAAGGGGGCACCTACTTGTGAGGTAGCTGATCAGTTCACTCCGAAAGCTGTCGCTGTTTTCGGCTGCATAGGTGGCCAGAGCTCCCGAGACCCCGGGAGGCCCTCGAGGGCCTGGGGGACCAGGAGGGCCTGGAGGGCCGGGGATGGAGGACACACCGGCAGCTGAATGGGAGGCCAGAGAAAGGGAAAGGTTAGGGATGGCACCGCTGGGAAAGCGGAGTTCCCAGCCTGCACTAGGGTGCAGCTCCTCTTTGCAAGAAGGGGAGGAGGGAATGCCGGGGGCCCCGCTCCTGGCATCACCCTGGAGCCACTCCTCGGGCCTGCCCTCCCGCTTCCTGTCCGGAGCCTCACTCAGCCCGAATCCCATCCCCTTCCCCCGTTCTCCTGCCACAGGATCACACCCTGCTCGGGACTTCTCTAGGGGCTGCACTTGGGAGCACTGTCTCTCCCAGCCAGTCCCCCTGTCATAGCTGAAAGCACCTCAAAAGCAAGGGTGTTCCTCTCCAGGGCCCAGCCCTGTATGTGCTTCAGGGGGACTGGGGGACTGGTCCAATAGTAACTCTCCATGGCTGCCCTCCTCCCTGTGCCTTACTGTGCAGGTAAGAAGAGAGGTCCTCCACGCTGATGCTGGACCACGCGTTGCCTGGGATCCCTGGGGGCCCAGGGGGACCTGGGGGCCCAATGATGCCTCTGTATTCAGACCCTGAGACACCCAAAGAAGAGCAAGGAGTCAGTGGGGGGCCTGGGTCAAGGGCCTCCTCCTTCCACCCCAAGCCACATGGGCAGATGACCCCTGACCAGCCTTACCCTGAAGCAAGGAGAGGAGCTCCTCATAGGATGTTCCTGGCAAGCCGGGGGGTCCCGGGGGGCCAGGAAGCCCAATGCTGATTCCAGAGCCTGAGGAACAAAACCCCAAGTTGTGACAGATTGACACTGCATACATGTATGCAAGTTGTGTGTGACCTCCATACAGGACAGTGCCCCAGACTCTCCTGGCCTCCTGGGCCAGGCTCAGCCACCTGCTCTGGGGCCGTCGATGTGAATGGCTCTGAACACAGCTCACTCCCTCTGGGCTTGGTGCCACCTGGCAGGGGAGCATCGGGGGCCGGTGCAGGCAAGTTCAGCCCCGACCCGGTCCTCCGGGGCCCTGCCGACCCCCTGCCTGCAGTGGGCAGGCCAGGAGGGCAGACACTCACTGGACATGTAGCTGAGAAGGCGGTTGCTCAGCTCGGCGTAGTCCAAAGACTGGAGGGTCCAATCTCCAATCAGATGCTGGCGCAGATACTGTCTCACGTCGCCCCCTGCAAGGACAGGATGTGCTGGAGCGGGCCCACCCAGGCCCCAGGGGCCCGCAGCACCATAGCTGGCCATAGTTAGGTCTGCCCCCACAGGCTGCGCCCGCCCCTCCGGGGTCTGGGTTCTCGGTCCACAGGGGGAATCAGCAAGCTTCCAGGTACCTGACAAGGCACCTGCCCGGTTACCTGGCCCTGGGGACGGGGAGATCTGCTGCCCCCTTTCCAGTGAGTCCGGACTCACAAGTGGCCGGGGAACGAGAAGGGGCGCCCCCTCCCTGCAGCCCTCACCGGGCTCAAATGGGGGATGAGCTGGGCCTCCAGAGCTCCCACCCTCCAGCCCACCGCGGACACTCACGCTTCAGCACAGCCAGGATGTCCTCAGAAGAGATGGAGGTGGAGGAGCTGATGCTGTACCCCGAGGCTGTGGGGAAGGAAACCTTGTGTGACCTGCTTAGCAAGACCGAAGCCAGAGCCTCCCCACCGCCGCACCACCACGACCCGGCTGGCCATTCCTTTGCCCAAATGAATGAACGGGGGTGTGAGGAGCTATTGTGAAGGCGTGAAAAAAATCAAAGGTGGTTTTGTGTTTGTTTTGTTTGGCAAGAAATGCAGTTTGTTTTCCAGAGTATGCTTTAGCCTAACTCCTTCCAGATCCCACCCACCTCGCTCCCTTTTCACACCCTTAGGACACATCTGTCAATGGCAAGAAGGCTCGGCCAGTGTGGCTCTGCAGTGTGGCCTCTGTTCTTAATCTGAGCAACCCCTTCTAGAAGGCAGATCCCAGCGGCTGGAGAGCCATCAATCCAGAACTGAACTCCACATCCAGAAGGGCAAAGTAAGTGAGGATGCTCTGGAACAAAGTGACGGTGGGAGGAAGGCGTCATTACAGGGGTGGGGCGAGGCTTACTCTGTAAGTAGCTCCCGACGCGGCTTGCCAGCTCTGAGTAGTCGAAAGTCTCCCCCGCGATGGTGGTGACAGGCCCTGGGGGACCAGGTGGTCCAGGGGGACCCTGAACTCCAGAGAGATAGGACCGAATGCTGTCGCCTGCCAACAAAGAAAGCAAAGTCAAGCCTGTCCCCGAGACGGCATGTCCTCCCCACAGAGATGCCTTGAAGCACTTGATGAGATGCCTTCTCCACCACCTCCATGGCCCAAGACAGGGCCAGCAGGGAGCCTAGACTCCTGGTTACAGACAGAAACCGAGGCCAAGGCCTGTGCCGGGCCAGGGGCTACTTGAAGACCGAGGACCAACGAGGCTCTAGTCAGCCACCCATTTGACAAAGCTCTGTGCCCACATTCTTGTAAATCACACCCTCACATGTACGGGAAGTACAGGGAGGAGGTCGGGGGTGCACACGTGTGTGACAGTGTGCGTGTGTGTGGCTGTGTGCGCACGTGGACAAGCGTGTGGGTGTGTGGGTGAGGACCAACCTGTGTGGGGAGCTGTGAGAAGGTGGCTGTGAGGAGCGTGCATGGACACGCATCCTGGCTCCAAGTGTGGATTTCTGATCTAGGCCTGGCCTACAGACCGCTGTCCCCTGCACACACGCACTCACGCACACGCAAGCACGCCCCTCTGGCCCTGCCCGCCGCCTCCAGCTCCCACCCACTTCCAGAGCCTCCCCTGCTGGTACAGGCAACGGGATCTGTCGCGTTTATTTACATGAGGAGGAGGAGACTGGAGACTTCCTGAAATAGCTGAGCTTCAGAAAGCACTGGAGATGCCCCAGCCAGAGCAGATGCGCCGCACGCGTGCACACACACACACACACACACACACTCACTCACTCAGACCCCAGCACTCACTCTGCATGTACTCAGAGATGTACTGCTGGATCTCCCGGCCAGAGCTGCTGATGGAGCCTGGAGGCCCTGGGGGGCCTGGGGGGCCTGGGGGGCCTGGCATGAACATGGTGCTTGACGACGATCCCCCTGCAGGAAGGAAAGCCTTCTGAGTCTACTAGGAAAAGAAGGGCCCCGACACTGCTTCCACAGCCCGAGGAAGGGGGGGGGGCCTTTCTTAGTGGGAGAAAGAAGATGGTGACAGAGAGGAGGGTCCCTCCCAGAGGAGAGGAAGGGAGTGCCTGTAGCAGCCACTGTCTGCAAGGGGCTCAGAGCTGAGCTTGCCCAGGCCAGACCCTCCCTCCTCAACCTGCTCACCCCCCCAGAGGCTCTCTCACCTCCCCGTGCCCCTGGCCCCCAGGTCTGTTCTGTTCTCCAACATTTTGCATTGTGAGCCACCTTTGCTGTGCAGGGTCCTTCCCTCCCACCCCCACCAACTTAGGACCACCGTGAAGGCAGCCCCGAGGCCTAGCACACGGAGAAGCGACCTGATCAACACGGGACTGTGGGTGGGTGGACTGATGAGTGAATCAGTGTCCTTGCTTGAATTGGGGGAGAAGGACTTTGGTCACCTTTGGTTCTTACCTTGAGAGAGACCACCAGGAATGCCAGGAGCCCCTGGGACCCCAGGATCACCTGGAATCCAAAACGAGAAGCCCTGTTTGCATCATCTCCTCCAGGAACCCTTCCCTGGTCAGACCCAGCCATGTTTATCCGCAGGTGACTCAACAGCTGTCCCCAGTCCCTCCGTTTCTGCAGTGCTACCACGAGCTCCCTTCCGGCAGAGGCTGTCCTCACGCCCTCCCCGCTCCCCCTCCAGCCCCTCCTTCCTCCCCAGCCTTAGCACAGGCACTCCCTGCCTTCTAGTCAGACTCTGGGAGCCATTCCTGCTCTCAGGCCTGTCTTCTTGGCTGCTCCCCTCACTGACCTTTGTCCCCCTTGGGTCCCTGGGGGCCAGGTGGTCCCTGCAGGTTGAGTCCACCTGGAAGCCAACCACACACACAGCCGTCAGCCAGGGCTGCGGGGCTCTGGCCAGAGCCAGCAGTGGGGGCGGGGGCTTAGCACTTACCCGAGGCTGAGAACCCTGGGAGGCCTTGCTCGCCTGAGGGACACACCCGAGAGGGGTCAGTCAGCGGCGCACCCCTCCTCCTCTTCCTCCCCAGGCCCAGCCCTCACCCCACCTTCCCTCCCAAGGCCCCCCAACCTCGAGCTGCCACACGCACGTGCACACATGCGGTCCCAACCATTCAGACACCCACACTGATCCACCCGCGCTCGTTTGGACAAAATGCATTTACAGGAAGCTCAAGGCTCTAGGAAGGTCAGCTTTTGCCACCCCACCCCACCCCCACCCCACATTTTGTTTGACGCCAGCTCTACTGTACCTTGGTGTCCTCGGGGGCCTGGGGGGCCTGAGGGAAGGAGACAGTTGTGAGATGCGTACCTACTAGGTGCCGTGGCTTCAAGGGGCCCCTGGGGAAGGGATGGGCTCCTGTGCTGGAGCAGACCCAGGGCGCGGGGTTCCTCATGCCTCCCCTCCTAGTAGGCCAGTGCAGAGGCGGGGATTCCTTGTGGAGCTTCTAGCCCCTGTGCCCCCCGCCCCCTCCCCCACAGACTGCCGAGCCCCAATGGGCTAGGGCAGAAGGACACACAGATGCCGCAGGTCATCCAGCCTCGTCCAGCCTCCCAGCCCCCTCGAGCAAACAGGGACGCACAGCCTTCTGTGCCCTAAAACGTTACTCACCTTGGTCTCCCTTGGGGCCAGGGGGGCCAGGGGGGCCTGGGGGACCAGAGAAGAAGGTCTCTGCGGAGAAAAAAGTTTTGAGTGCGGACATGGTATTTGTGAGGGAGCAGCACCATCTGTGAGAGGCTGGCCCACGGCAGATGCTCTATCCACACTCGTCAGATGGGAGGATAAGTGGATGGATCGATAGTTGGAAGGTTGGGCAGAAATATAAATGAGAGAAAAAACTAACAAATGGATGGACAAATAGATGGGTGGGTGGATTTTCCACAAGGGACAAGTTCGGGGCTAACGTTTGCTCTGAAGTTATTTCCGTATGTTTCTGTGTCATATGGTCAACATTTATCTTCTTTCATGTGGGTGTGTCCCACCTACTTATCAGACCTGGGCTTCCCAAGGATGGAAACCAGGTCCCCAGTCACAAACCAGTCAGTCCAGAAGCTCCCCAAGCGCAGAACCGGCTCCCTCCCTCCGACTAGGTTAGTAGGGGCTATCAGGGTGCTTGGGCTGGGATGGTCTCCTGTTCTACCTGCAGAACTCCCGTTCTACGTTCTACGGAGTTTATGCACACACACTGTGGTGGAGGGTCCCAAGGAGGAAGCATGGTGAGCAGGTCAGGAAGACCACATGCCTGTGACCACAGCACGTCCTGGAGCTAGGGCTGAGATGGAAAACAGGTGGGACTTGACTGTATAACATTACCTGAGTTGGTCAGGAAAGATCCTGGTGGGCCTGGTGGGCCTGGCAGGCCTTCTCCTAGATAAAAGAACCACCAAGACTTTGTAAAGCCAAGCTATGGGCCAAGACCCCTCGGCCCGGGAGAAGTGGCAGGGAAGCGCTTTCCTGAGAGCCGGGCCTGGGCTCTGGGTGCCTTAGTCTTGTGTCTCTCACCGGGGAGCTCGGCTCTCACCTGCTGGGCCTCGGGGTCCTGGCGGGCCTGGAACGGAAGGTCCTACAGAAGAGAGCAAGCAAGAGGCCATGCTGAACCAGCAGAGAACCCGACCTCCCCGAGATCAGGATCTCGGCTTCCTCACTAAGTGCCCTGTCTCCCACAATTCCCCACCTTCCAGTGATTCCTGAGATGCTCACCTGGAGGCCCAGGTGGTCCAGGTGGGCCTGGGGGACCTCGTAAATCAAGACCTTCTGTGGAGGGAAAAAACGCAGAAATGAGCAGAAACTCTCGTGAGGCTGTTCTCTGCCAGCATCATCCCTCATTAGGATCATCAGTGCCGGGGCCCGGGGCTACACTCCCACCCCAGAGGCCAGCTGTGGGTCATGGCCCAAGGCCCTCTGGGACCCCCTCTGCTAGGGGTGCTCCTCGCTCACAAGCAAGGCAGGGCAGGGCTGCAGGCAAACTCCCCGACAGCTAAGGACGTGGCTTTGCTGTCAGCCTGAGTTCAAACTCCTGCTCTGCTCCTTCCAGCTGGCAACTCTGGGCAAGTTCTTGATCTCTTTTGGCCTCTGTTGGCTCCTCTCTAAACCAGAGGCATAAGACCTATGTCACAGGAGCACTGTGTAGACCCAGGGAGGTCCCACGACACATGTCTAGCACACGGTGACTGTTGGACCAGGCTTGGCTGTGGTCTTTGCCATTCAGGTGTCTACGCGGGAGGCCCAGCAGCATGTCTGCGTGGGCTCTTTAAAGGACCCTAGGAACAGAAGAACCCAGAACTCACCTTCCCAGGCCGGGCCTATGGCCAAGAACCCACGGACCCCTGGTCCCTGCTCCGAGTGGGGGATGCAGGACTCCTGCCAGCCATTCTCCTGGCGCCCAGCTCACTTCAGAGGCCCCACCTGACCCCAGCCCCCCTAGAATCCCAAGAACCTCTGACAGCTGCCCCATCCCAGTGACTCACCCCCTAGAGCAACAAAAGCCCTGCTGTTGCTTCGAGGCTAGCATCGCCTTTCAGAGCAACTTGTCATCCCTGCTCACATCGGGACCCAGGATGACGCACTGGGACAGCTGCCGTGGGGCCCCAGTGCATTGCCGTCCGCCCCGCTCCCGCCCCGGCGTCACCTCTCCCCAGAGAACACGGGGGCACTCACGGGTGGAGAGGACCTCGGAGATGGAGCTGTGGCTACCCACGAACGACTCGCCAGCAAGTCCTCGCTCCCCGCGTGGACCTGTGAGAAGGACACAGGGTCAGGTGGGCACCATGTGCAGCGACCCCGACCTGCTTTCTGTCCAGAGGGCCTGGAGGCCCGCAGGGGTGTGGGCCGGGGCCGGAGAGCTGGCTGTGAACATTCCTGTTTGCAGCCCCAACAGCCCAGGAGCAACTGGACCAACTTTTCCTAAGCCCGTTTTTTGGTGTTTGGCTAAATCGCGGGACAGTGGCACAATGATCAGGGTCTGTTCACAAGAGGCATGACACCTATGAAACAGTCAAGCTTGACCCTGGCCAGGGGGCCACAGAGCCTCGACCCCCTGTCTGGAGGACCCCTATGTTCTCAGAAACATGGGAAGGAGGAGAGCTGTTTCCCCTTGCAGCTGAGGCCTTGCGAGGCCCTTGGTGAAGCACCAGGTCACCCCCTCAGCTCCCTTCCCCAAATGCAGGTCTGTCACCTCACTTAAAGATGGGGTCCCAAGTCCAGCCTGGGAAGGAAGCCTTCCCCGCTGAGCCCACAGTCCTACGCTCCTGTAGGACTGACATACCTTGCTGTCCAGGCAGACCAGCGGGGCCCACAGGACCTGGAGATGGAGTCGAGAAGAAAAGGCTTTACCACACCTCTAGGGTCACAGTTCTAGAAAGAACTGAAGGAAGGGCAGGTGACCGGGGAGACCCGTAGCTACCTCCCAAGGCATGGAACAGTGGCCCAAAAAGGTCAGCTTGCTCACTTGAGAGCAATAAGCAGTTTGAGACCGGCCCTGTGGTCCACCCCGTGAGAGTTCCTCTCCTGAACCCCAGGGCTCCGGGATAGGCAGGGCCGCCCTCTCGGCCCACCCCCGGGGTTAGGGACTTCTCAGAAGTCATCCCCTTCTCGCTGGAGTGTATCAGGACAGAAGGCTGGTCCCATATTGGCGTTGGTTGTATTAAGTCACCTACTCCACTTACATGTAAAATTTTTTAAATTAAAAAACAGGGGCGCCTGGCTGGCTCAGTCGGAAGAGCATGTGACCCTGGATCTCGGGGTCGTGAGTTCCAGCCCCATGTTGGGTGTAGAGATTATTTAATTAAAAAAAAAAAAAAAACTTAAAAAAAAAGATATAACAAAATCACAGGTTTTTAGAAAAATAGAAAAAGTATCACCTATAATCCTTTAATTTGTGAGCATTTCATTTTCTTACAGCATGTTTTTTCTCATCTTGTAAAAATACAAGTGCAGCTTCGGAGGACACGCACTTCTCAATAACGGCTCGCAGTCTTTGTGATTTAGTAGCCATCTCATTGTGGTTGGACAATGTGGAGACGGTTTCTCCAAACAGATTCCTAGCATTTTTGTTATGCTTAATGCATTTTATCAAATTGTTCTCCAAAAGGCAACAAACTGAAGTCACACACAGGCTCCAGAGGGGAGAGGACCTGGGCCAAATTCTGCTCCTGCTGCCACTCAGCCCAGTGACCACAGGGGAGTCATGCACCTGCCTGAGGCTCCCCGGGGGGCTGTGGGGGCCTGGTGGGGCGATGCCTGCCAGGTGCTTGGGGTACCTGCTGGGGTGTGATGGGCGCTCACTAGGCTGGGCCAGAGGGGGCTCCTTACTCTTCCTGGGGTTCAGGATTTGAGCAAACACTGCTGTCCTTAAATGCAACCTCAGAGTAAAGAAAACGACTGACCTGGGGCACCTGGAGGTCCCGGTGGTCCCATGGCTCCAGGAGGCCCTGGGGGGCCCGGGACAGTGATCGTTGATGATCCCTCTGAAAACAAAGCACACGGAACAGGGACCCTCACTCTTCTTGCTCAGAGGTGCTGGGAACCCAGGCCAGGCATGTGTGCCCCCATGACCTCTGACCCAAGAGCCCTCCCCCCTGCTGCCAGAAGCCCTGAATAGCACTGCCCGAGGGTGCCAAGGCAGAGCTGGGGGCAGATGTCCACCCTCCCGGGCCTGCCTACCTGCAGTCATGATCCGGCCTGGAGCTCCAGGTTCACCTGGGAGGGGAGGTGAAAGAGAACAGTTACTCCCAAGGTCAATTAGTGGCTCCATCAATCATCTCCAAGGCTTCCGATGGAGTCTGAGAGCCACTCCTGTGCCTCCAACCCGCGGGCTAAAGGCACTTTAATGAACCGCAGGGGAGCACGCAGGATGCACCAAGCACCAATCTCTCCGCCAGAGACCCTGAGGCCACCTCCGGCTTCCTGGCCCACGTTAGCTCTTGGAAGCAGCCAGCACTCTGAGGAGGGCCTTCCTCTGAGGAGGTGGGAGAGTCTCCCTTTCCAGGCTGGCCGGAAGTCATCCCCACTCCCACGCTGGGCCTCTCAGGCTTCTGCTGGGAGCTGCCTCAGTTGGAAGAGTCCCAAGAGGCCAAAGGACAGAGGCGGAGAGCCTGGGAGGTAGAGCCTGGTCCCCGGAGTGCCCCTCAGGATGCTAATTCCTGGGACAGTAGTAGAGGCTAAGCAGAGTAGAAAGGGGGGCCGTGGCTGGTAAGTGTGGGAGAGCCTGAGTTACATAGAGGTTGACAGACTTCTTTCCTGCCTCTGTCTGAGAGAGTCGAAAATGCAAATGTGGGTGGAGAACTTACAACCAGGGGATTCGGGTTCACACTTTCCCAAACTTAAGGACCACTGGACACTGCCTCCATGAGGCATCTCTCAGGACTGGAAATGCACTGACTCCAGAGAACTGAGTGAACAGAGTGGAGGACAGAAAAGCCCTCCCCTGGGGGCTCCTCGGGGGCCTCTTCTGTCATTTCCCATGATCTGTGGGCAAGTCCATCACCCACACCACGACAGAGAGCATGATTCCCCCTTGGAGGAAGTAGAGGGTGGTTCTCTGCTTGCTATCTGCCATTCCCTTTGGGTCAAGGTCAAGAGGAGAAAGCACTGGTGTTTGTTTTCTTGGACCACAACATGGTGTTAGGTGAAATGTCCACCTCCTGCACACACTCCCCAGGAAGGGCCTGAAACCCCTCTTGGACAGGAAGTCACAGGCCCTGGAGAAAGAGAAGTTGTCTGGTATCCTCAGGGATCCCCAAACCTAGGAGTCTCTTCCTAAAGGTGCTTATCAATCCATGAACAGATCTATAGCCCCAGAGATTAATCTGCCTGGGATAGAGGAACTCAGTTATTATTTTGGAATTACACTTATTTGTACCAAAAGAACTCCCTGGGCCAACTAGTCATTGGGAATAGTTTCTGGAAAGTAGTAATTCCATTCCTAGGGTCTCCCCAAGATGATAGTGACTGCTCACGACAGCATAGCTCCATGGAATGTCAGGATTCGGGAATGTGGAGTCACTGGAACAGGAGAAAAACTGTCCCTGAGCACCGCTGACCCCTGGACTGGCCCAGGGTTGCAGAACGGGACAATGGCAAAGGACCGGAGCAGGATGAGAGTGTCCCCTGTGTGCAGGGGTACCAGAGTGGCCTTGGCCAGACCCCTGCAGAGGACCTCCCCTCTTGCAACTTAGACTCTGCGCTCTGAGGGGCACTGAGGTGCTCCTCCCCCCCTGTCAGAGCCCCTGCCAGAGAAGGTTGTGGGGTGCACAGGCACACGGAGGCCTGCGTGAGTGAACAGGACAAAGGTGGTCCCTGTCCGACGGAAGGGTCACGCTGTGGGGGACCAAGCCTAAGCCAGGGAGACAGAGCATGAACAGGGATGTTTTAGAGGCAAGCCAGGATATGGACAGGCTCTGAGAGGCAGCACCCCCTTCCAGCTCCTCCTCCAACAATGGCCTGGAGACATCTGGTACCAGGCCAGGCTCAGGACCGAGGGGGCAGGTGTGGGGGCGGGGCGGGGCGCGAGGATTCAGGGCTTCAGTGGATCAGAACGAATCTGGCTCCCCAGCTTCACTGCCTTCTGCTGAAGCCACTAGATGCCACTGTTGATCCAGACTCTGGCCATAGAGGGGCTCCCTCCTGCTAGCCTCTCCCCTCCCGCAAAAATGGCTAGTAAAAAGAAGGAATATCTGAACTGGAAAATTACTTACCTTTAGCTCCTGGTCGGCCAGGGGTACCAGGAAGTCCTGATGAGATTAAAACAAGTCAGTGGGGATGACTGAGGGCCAGCAATTCCAGACCCCTGTGGCAGTAACTGTGCTCCGTCACTGGGCACAGCCCCCAGTGCCCAGCGACACCTGCAGAGCCACCTGGATTTGCCTCCTGCTTTAGCCTGGGGGCCCCTCGAGGAGCTCTTGCTCTGAGCCCTTCTCCCTCTCTAGGAAACGGGGCAACTGCTGGGCTTGAGGGAGGCAGAGCCCATGGACGCAGCTTTGGGGGATCCCAGTCGGTCTGGGTTATGAGCCCCCCCCACCACCGTATGCCCGCCAGCAGTGGAGGGGAGTAGGGGCTGGGCTGCTGCTTCCCACTTGGGCTTTGCGGCTGAGTTCCACCAGGGCGCATGAGAAGGAGGCCCCGTGTACTCAACTTCTGGGGGGAGACCTGTGGCTTGACTTCATTTCACATCTTTACCCAATTTCCTTTAGGAGTTGGGGGTGGGCATGGTAACAGCTCAAAAACAAACGGGTAAACGCTAGTGCAACTGTAGGACAGACTCTGCCGCTGAAGTTGTCCCAGGGAGACTGGGCCCTTGCATGAGGGGAGCCCCCTCTCCTACCCTGGGGGCCTCTGTGGGGCCAGTGCAGCTCCTGGGCCTGGAGCTTCCTCTTGGGGCTCCTACGCCCTGGGCCAGGCAGACTGAATCGGCACATGGTTTAACTTCGGGTCTCCACAATGGCTTTCTGGATTTTGTATTTTTCCTTCCTTAGATGTTTCTTAAGACTCACAGTGAAAGGACCTGAACCAATCTGCGTGTGGGGTTGCGGGGGGGGGGGGGGGGGTAGTGCAGGGAGGAGAGGAAACCCCAAGGTGACTGGTGAGGCATTTGCCGGAAGGAGGCGGCTGGGCAGGTGTCGTCTGGGGGTGGGAGGGGCCCCATGACTCACCCTGAGGTCCTTGGGGTCCTGTGAGACCTACAGAAAACAATATGAGACAGAGAGAGACATGGATGAAGGGCCGAGGAGCCACACCCTCAGCCGAGGGTCCTCCCAGCACTGGACAAAGGTTTCTTTGGACTTTGCAGTGACGTGACCACTGCCCCATCAGGCGATGGTTCTTAGCCTGCTTGGGGTCACACCCTTCGGCATCTGAGAGCCAGGAACCCAGCAAGCTCATACACTCACGGACCCCCAGTGCTGTCCCCCAAGACTCCCTCCCTTAGTGCTCCCTATCTGAGCACACACTGAAGGAACAGGGGCCCCCCTGTTCCCAGCAGGCCCCTTGACGATCGCCACCTTGCCCTTGCAGCTCTGCCAGCTTGCTCTGGTCTCACCCCCTGTGGCCCTGTGGCCTGGCTCCCACTGGGCCTTGAGAGGAAACCCCAACAGTGGCCCCTCTTATCAGACGGGGGGGCATTCGGTGAGGGCCCAGGGATGGCCAGAGGGGAGATGGATGGGGCAAGGTATGGAAATCGCCTTAAACTTTGCAGTTTTTAAGACATTCCTTGCTCCTTGCTAAAACTCGTTCTCTGTTAATCTGTTAACTGTCATTCTCTGCCACCAGATCGCCAGAGTTGGTGACTCAGAGGTGTCAGGACCCGTGGTCACTATACACAGCGCAAGCCATCCCTTGCAGCAGCTGAGATGCTGGAGGAAGATGGGATAAGGCACACGCACTGGCGTGTACACACACACACACACACACACACACACACACACACACAGCTGTGGTTCCCTTTTCCCAGTCCGTTACCTGGCTTTCCTTGGTCTCCAGAAGGCCCTTGTGGGCCACGGGTTCCAGGCATCCCCATTAGACCTTGCTCACCTAGAGAGCACCAGCAACACAGAAAGGTTTTCCTTTTAGGAAAGCTGACCCAGCCAGCACCTCTGAGCCTCTGCTTTCTTGGGGTTTTCCTGAGTAACTTGTGGGCAGGTGGAAAGGAGAAGGGAAGTCAGACCTGGGCCTCGCAGGGTCCACGTGACGTGTGCCCTGCGGGCGTGAGGATCAGGGGATGGGGCCCTGCCTGCTAGGACGTGGGCAGGGCAGGCCCGGCCCGGCAGTGAGTGTGAGGAGAGCAGGGCAATGACCCACCTCTTGGGCCCTGGTGTCCATCGGGGCCAGCAGGTCCTAGGAAAACCAAACCGTGGCTCAGCAGTTACCCCAGGAGTGACTTCGGGCCTGCCCCCCTCAAATGCCCTGCAGCCTCTCGGCAGGTTGCCTCCCAGGTGGGAGCCCGTGCGGCCCCTCCCACAGCCACCAACCACGGAAGCAGCCCCGTCGTTGGGACCCCCTCTGGATGGCACTTTCTCCCTGGCCTCTTCCCCTCAACCAGTAATTGTATTTTCCTGCAGAGAATTAACAGGTCAGCGACTCCCCACTGCATCCCCAGGGCCTATGGGGGGGCTCCACACACACCAGATGCTCAGTATGTGTCCGCCTTGTTCACTCAAGGTCCTAGGAGTCAAGGTCCTCCAAGCTCATCGCCTCTGCTCTGGGCATTACGCTAACCTCTGTCCTAAGGGGTGTCCTCCTGGGACCAGGTCTCGCTTTCTCTGCTCCCCCCACTTTGTCTTTCCTCACTCATTTTGTCTGTGTGTGGAATTTTCCAACCTGACCATGATGCAGTCTTCCTTACTTTCTAAGGCCGGACGAAATGCCCCCTCCTCCATCCCTCTAGTTGGAAGGACTCTCTCTGCTGTGCCCTCACAGCACTCTGGACCTTTCAGGGCACCTATCACCTTATACGAGCTTTATCTCCCCTTTCGAAGGTAAAGCATCTGACTTGCCCCACGTGGCATCCTGTGTACATCCAGAGCTTCCTTGCTCTGTTAAATGAATGAGAAAGTGAACCTACCATATCCCCACTGATGGAACTTAGACCCTTTTAGGAATTGGTGCTAAATGCTCGACCCTCGGAGGGTCCGTGGCCAGCTTCCATGTCCTGCTGGGCAAGCACCACGCTAAGCATCAGCAAAATACTTAAACCCTGGATCTGGCTGGGACGTCAGCTCTGGAGTACCAGGCCTAGGCCTGCAACACTGCAGGTCCCAAAGGACCTCAATACTCATCTGTCCTCCCCATGGGCCCAAGCAGCTCAGAGGGAGGGACCAGCATGGATGGGTCACCAACCTCCCCCCTGCCCCCAAGCAGTGAGAAACCCAGACGACTGTCCAGGCCCAGCCACGTACACGGGCCAGGGGCCGGCAGACTGGAGAACAGGAGAGGCAGCTCTAGAAGCAGGCTCTCAGCTCTCCGGCCATGACGACTGGCAGGGGCAGACCTACTGCATCCATTCCTTCGCAACACTCACCTACTGCTCCTTTAGCTCCGGGCTCACCCACAGCACCAGGCAAGCCTCTCATGCCTGGCTCACCTGCAAAGGAAACGGGCTAGCTGCCTGGAGGCCTCCAAGATATGGGTGTTTGACACCTATGAGGACGCTCCTCCCTCCCCACCCACCCCCAAGACTGCCGCCTGCCCAACCAGAGAGCTTGAGGTGACAAACAGAGGTTGGGGACACGGCCTCTGCTTAGTGGCTACCGGTCAGCGTCCCTGAGCAATGGGCACGGATGGGCCCAGAGCCACACCAGGGCTGAAGGGACGCGGGCCTGATTCTTACTCCCTGGCCCCACATGGCTGCCCCTTGTAGCCAACGCCCTGTTGCTCCGGATTCCATTTTCAGTCCTTCAAGTTGGCAGGAGGTTAAGTGGATGAGAGGCTCACAAGGAGCGTGGACGCTCTATTACTTTGGGAAGAGCTTCATTTTCCCAATTGGATTCCCCCCAAATAATCCAAGACAATCGGAAACTCCCTTTTCTGTTCCAAACATTTACTGTCTGGACTATACATACATTTTGATGCTGGTTTCCACTCCCTTCACTGTTTTATCTTGTGCTTTTGTTTTTGTTGTTTTGCTTTGTTTTTTTTAGATTATAAGTTTTCTAGAGGTTTTTAGACAGAGGGTTTGTCTCACACGTATTTCTTTCCACCTCCAGGGCCCGGTGGATTTACAAGATAGTCTTTAAGGGATCGCTGCAGATGCTTGTGCAGGACTGACCTGTGAGGCCCCGGGGTCCTTTCTCTCCCTGGTCACCTGCAACAAACATGGGGCAGGGTCGGGGGGCAGGAAGCGTCAGTCGGGAGCCAGGAAAACCCCCTCACTCAGCGGGAGGGACCCCTGGCTGCGAGTAGTTGTCACTGTGCCCGCAAGCTGCGGTCAGGAGGTTGGCAAGAACCGGACAAGAACTGGTGGACCAAGGACCACGCCTGCCCTCCCCCAGGGTCACCCACAGACCGACCCCAGTCCCTTGCTGTCACTCAAGTGGGCGCCACGGGTTCAAGGAGAACCAGACTAGAGGGGACACGCCTCAACACCGTGTCCCGGACCCCTTGCAGACCACCCAACCACAGCACTGTGACGCGGCTGCTGTTTCCCCGCTTCCTGCCCGCGTGTCCCCAGGCGGGAGGCCGGGCTAGAATGAGCTCTCACATACACCCCCAGACTGAGGCAGGGGTCCTAGCTGGGTTCCTAGGACTCAGGCAATGATGGGGATGTATGAGGAGCAGCAACATACCTTTGGGTCCTGGTGACCCCAGAGGTCCTTTGTCCCCTGAAAAGGTAATAGACAACTCTGTAAAGAGCCTTGGTGGTGGTGGTGGGGGGGGAATGACAACCAAGCAAGGGCAGGGTCTGTGTGTACAGAGAGGCTCTCCCACCATCCTGACCTCCCTTCTGCTCCCGTACCTGTCAGCCTGCACTGGCCGCTGGTCACACCTGTCAGACCCTCCCTGCCCGCCAGACCTCCTCCTTGAGCAAGGGGCATCCAGAGGGTGACATCCCCTTCCCCCAAGCCCTCTCCCAAGCTTACCTTTAATACCAGGGAGTCCAACGTCCCCTCGGAGCCCCTGGGGACCTATAGGGCCTGCAAGCGAAGGAAATCATGCGGGCAGATGAGTGGCCCCAGCCCTGGGGCTGAGGGGCATGTACACGCGTTCACGTGCGCACACACACACACACACACACACACACACACACACCCTGGGGCAAAGTCAAGGGCTGCGCTCCACAGACGCCTCCCCATGTCCCTGGCTCCCTTGTCCTGGGCCAGCTCCTTGCCCGTGTTACCAGGCCCGGGGGTGGGGACGCCATGTGGGCCGCGAGCAGAGACAATGGCCTGAGGCCCGGAGTGGCCTGCAGCTCCAGGCCCGCTGCGGCAGAGGGGCTCTGGCCCCCGGGGGGAGATGGTGCAGAGACTCCGCTCAGGCGCAGTGGGATGGGGGCTGCCTGCTGCTGAAGCTTCCAGAGCCAGGTCGCAAGGGATCTCACTAGACCCACTGGGAACCTGACCTCGGCTTCAGGGGACCTGGGGACGGACGGGAGTTTGGGGTCTCTCAAAGGCTCACTTTATAACTACTTCTTTTGCTTTAAAAATGTTCTTCCCTTAGGCATCCCTTTCTTTTCCCCAGAAATAGCACGTATTGATGTAGGCAGCACACTGACCTGGGAGACCCCGTGGGCCAGGGGAGCCACTGGAACCTGAGAAGGAAGAGCAGACAACCACCATCAGGGGCAAGGCACAGGCCGGGGACGTCCGACCCCACGGGGAAAGGCGGGGGGGCGGGGCTCACTCCCAGCTGACCCCAAGTCAGTGGATCTGAGGATGACCCCAATGCAAAGTTCTCCTTCGGGAGGCAGCTGCAGCTGGTGGGATTGAGAGGCCCCTGCTCCTCCCCGGTCAGAGTAAAACATCTGGGCCCGGGCGGCGGTACGGAGGAGAGTTGGCCAGATGGGCGTCAAACTGAGAAGGCCCTATTTGCCCCGAGCTGTCCAGACATGTTGCTCTTGAACGAGCGCTTCTGGGCACAGGTCAGGTGAGGAACTTGTCTGACTGTGGACTTCCTTACCCATCCACCCACTTAGGGGCCATATAACGGGACCACTGAAGAGAGATGCAAACATGGTCCCAAATTTCCATGAAGCCAAAAATAGAGCCCCAGTCCTGACCCCCCCCCCCGGGACTCCTTTGTGGGGGGACACTCTCTGGGCCCACTGTCCCTGCACAGGTCTGGGGCAATAGGTCAGCCTTGCCAGGATTCCCAGTGCCCGGACCTCTGTGATCCATCCTGGTCCTGGACATGGCAAATTTGGGTACCGTCCTGGCACCTGACTTACCTTTGGGACCCACAGAACCTGGGACACCAGGTGGGCCCTGAACACCGGGTTCACCAGCAACCCCTGGGGAGAAAGGGGAGGCCCCTCAGTTTGGTTGCCCACCCAGTCAGGCAGTGTCATTTGGGGGACACTGCCCAGGCTGCTGGAGGTCTCTGATCCATCTGATACCTCCTTGAGGCCACGAATCTGCAAAACACCTTCAGTTTCTGCCCCCAGAGCCTTTATTTATAGTCCATGAGCTCTGGTACCTGGTAGGTACACAATATTTATTGCCTGGTTAAACAATATATTTAAGGGAAAGTGAAGCTAAAAATAAACTTCTTGCTCATGATCTTTTGGCATTTTGAGCATTTCTGGTGTCTGTGCTTGGTTTACCCTGATAAAAGCAGACTCATGGTTAAGAATCTAATGTAAAATCTTCCCCATCTCCTCCAGGGTTGGGCCTGTGTCTCCCCCGGGAAGACCCTTTCTCCCCGTTGCCAAGTTCTTTGTGGATTCCAAGGACTGGGGGGTTCTTAGCTTCACACCTGAACCGTCAGCCCAGCCCACATCCCCTCATTAGAGCGTGGTCTTTGCAGGGCCCGGCACAGAGCCCGGCTTGAGGTAGGTACTCAGCAAAGGGGAGTAAAAGGAAGGAGGAAGAGCCTCTTACCTCTGTCCCCTTTCTCTCCAAACCCAGGAGGCCCTGGCTCACCACGAGGTCCCATGGGGCCTTCTCGTCCCCTCTGGCCCATGGGTCCCTCCAGGCCCGGCTCTCCTAAAGAAATGCACAGCCAACACCGAGTTAGGACCCAGTGCCATGGCTCAGGACTCCAGCGGCAGCATCTCGCCGGCAGAATACCTGCCTGGAGCCTCCACACTAGTCTCCCGCTTCCCTCCTTACCCTTAGAGCCCAGGCCCAACCCAGAAGCTAGAGTGACCCTTAGGAAATGCAAGGGGATCACAACCTGCTTCTGCCCCAAACCTGCAAATGGCTTCTTAACTCACTGGCAGTAAAAGATGAAGTGTTACCACAGCCTCCAAGGCCCCACATGATCAAGAGGCCCACCTCAGTCTTCTGGTGGGCTCCAGCCAGGCCTCCCCTCCTCCCCCTCCCTGCTCCTTGACCATGGCACACCCTTGCCCCAGGGCCCAGGGCTGCTCCGTCTGGCTGGAGTGTTCCCCACCCCCCGCCCCCGCCCATCTCCCCAAGGCTGGCTCCCTCACCCCCTTTGAGTCTATTCAAGTCTGTTCAAATGGCACCTTCCCAGTGAGGCCTTCCCTGACAGCCATATTTAAATTTACCCCCTCACGCTCCCAGGGCCCTGCCTGGCTCTGTCTTTCTCATTTCATGATCCACCTCCAACCCTGCTCTGGACTTTACTTATTTGTCATGTCTGTGGTCTTTCTCCCCAACCCAAAGATGAGCAGGGGTTTCTGGTCCGTTCACCAATGTCCCCCCAGCTCCTAAAACAGAGCCTGGCACACAGCAGGCACTTACCTACGCTGCCTTTTTGACCCTTCGGTCCTTCTGGACCTGGGCGGCCCAAGAGCCCAGGGATGCCTGTGGAGACACAAGAACACCTCAGCCCTGTTTTCCCCTAGAACCGGGAGCCGGGGCCAAGCCGCCCGCGACACTAGCCACGCAGTCAGAGGTTACACACCTGGAGTCCCAGGGAGCCCTCGGTCGCCTGTGAGGACAGAGAGAAAAGCAAGAAGTCAGCAGACTCGTGCCCATTACCTCAAAGAGCCCCTGTAGAACTCAAGTAAGATTGCCAAATTTAGCAAATATACAGGATGCAGATAAACACTGAGTACATCTGTAGTCTAAACACGTTTAACGCAATTATTTGCGACATAGTGAAAAATGATTTAACTGCAATTCAAATTTAACGTCTTGTATTTTATGGCAGCCAGAGAGAGACTCCAGGACCAACCGTCCTCACGTCTAGCATGGTCAGAAGGGGTGTGTGGCCTGCCAGCTGGAGCCTTCATGAAGGGGGCTCATGCAGTGACCCAGGCTGGGGGTGGGGGTAGGGAGTCCGGAAGAGAAGTGGAAGGCCATCAGGTGGAGGAACCCCCATTCCTGCACTGGGCTCTCTTGGGAAGGGAGGTAAAGCTGGGGATGGAGGGCCAGCCCTGTCATCTTGAACAGTGGTTCTCAGAGTGGTCTGCGCACCCCTGGCCTCAGAACTACACAGGTGAGCAAGACCCTAACTCCGGGCGCCATCCACACCTGCCAAATCAGAGGTTCTGGGAGGAGGGCTCAGCATCTTCTGGCAATTCTCCTACACACTGAAGTTTGCAAACCCCACTCAGCTAGGTCAAGGGGTGCTGCTGTGGTCAACTGGGATCGGAAAACTCTTCTGCCCATGAGCCTGTCCCACTGATTGTCAAACCACTTCTCTGAGGAAATATATTTCCTATGGCACATGAAGGTGTCACACAAGATAGCACACGATTGTTCCCCAACTAACACTGTGGGGCCCCTTTTCCTGTGAATATGTCCCGCCTCCCTGCTACACTGCCCTCTCCCTGAAGGCAGGTGGTGTTGTCCCTACTGGATTCCCCCACAGGAGCCCCGTTTCTGACTGCTGGGGGTCACCTCCAGCCTCCCCCAACTTAGACCCCTGGGAGCAGACTGCTCACCTGCAGTGGTGTTCCTGACCTGGGTCATCAGAATTAACCTAGGGGAAGGAGGGATCCAGTCCCAGAGGATCTGATTCCTGGCAGGGCCCAGGAATCTGTATTTCTAGAAATCTCCCTAAGGATTGTGTAGAGTAGCAGGCCCCTGGGCTGCCCTTTGGAGTGGAGGGAGATGCAGGCCTCTGATGCAATCAGAGTCCTTGTTGGGGAAGTCCTGAGAACCATGAGGAGGGACGAGGGACAGTGTTGCCCCAGAGACACAGAGCCCTGCTCTGTCACTAAGCGCCCTGACCCCAAAAGCCCAAGGGTCTGCAGGCCTTAGACGAGGAGAGCTGGCCAGGAAGACGGGGTGTGCGGGAATCAGACCCTGGCCAATTGCCTTAAACCAACCCTTACTGATATTCCAGGTCAAAATCACCATGCTTAATTTACCTTTAGGGCCTTGACTTCCCATGTCACCTAAAATCAGAAAAATATGAAAACTATGAGATGGGGTGAGAACCCCAGGACCATTCTCAACCCTCCCGACAGATACCGTAAGATCTTTCCACTGCTCATCCTTCAGTTGGAAAATTTCCAACCAGAAACCCCAGTCCAAGGGCAGGAAAAGAGAGCAGGGTCAGGGCTCAGTCTACCCAGTACCTTTTGGGCCGGGGCTTCCTCGGAGATTTCCTACAAAGGAAGGTACACATGGAGTGAGCGGCATAACTTGTGTGTCACACACACACGCACACAGAAGAACATGAGGTGGGGATCGCCGCGGTATGGGGAAAGAAACGGAGGCGGGGACTGGCACCCAGACTCTAAGCTCTGTGACCTGGGGCAGTTCTCCTGCCGGGCCTCAGTGTTCCCAGCAGTCAGATGGGATGGCAATGCCGGCCCCCCTCCCGGCCCCTGGACAGGGGCAAATGGGGAGTATGGGAGGCGGGGCTCTTCGCCACGCTCACCGCTTTCCTGTTCAGCCATCAGCTTGTCCCTCATGAACAGCCAGAGCACCTCCTGACTGTGGCCATCGAGCCCCAGTCTCCCCGCGCCTGCTCCCACGCCGGGCCCGGCGCCCTGCAGCCAGTCCTTGTTGGCGCGCTCCGCCTTCTCCTCGTAAAGCAGCCCGGCGTCCCGGCTCTGCTCCAGCGCAGCCACCCGGGCCTTCAGCGCCCTCACCTCCTCCGCTGCAGGGAAGGGGGGGTGGTGGAAATGGGCCTCTCAGCTGGGCGGCCACGCCTCAGCGTGGGCCCCACCTGGGGCTCTAGGGACATCTTGCTGCAATCCGCACGCGGGGGCGGTGACGCAACCCAGCCCTGGGAGCCAGCCTTCTGGTGCGCGGTGGTGACAGTGCGGGGGGGGGGGGGGGGGGGGGGGGGGGGGGGCCTTCTCCCTGGGCGCGGGTGTGGGGGCCACACAGAGACCCATACGGGGCGTGGGAGAGGGGAAAGGCCACGGGGCTACAGAGAGGCCTGGCCTGGCTAGTAAGGGCAACAAAAAGCTTGCTTAGTAGGCTGTTCCAGGGACAGAGGGCCCTGAGGCTGGAAGCCACACGGGCACCCCTGCTCGGCCACCTCCAGAGCCTCAGCGTGCTCATCTGCAGTGATGAGGGGTCTGCACCCACCCGCTCTGGCCCCTCCATCCTTGGGCCGGGCGGACTCCTGCCGTCTGCACGGGCAGTGGGGCCTGTCACCGGGCCCCTTGCTGTCACATACCCAGAGCAATGAGGCCAAAGAGTAGCCCCAGCAGCAGTAGCCAGGTGAGCAGCAGGCCGAGCAGCCACTTCCACCAGCTGCAGCAGGAGCCGCAGGGGCCCCAAGCCGGCGCCGCCCCCCACGGGCCGCCGCCGCCACCGCCGCCGCCGCCCCCGCCGCTGCCGCCCCGGTGGCTGTAGTCGTGGATTTCTACGGAAGACAGAGGAAGGGTAAGGTGCACGCAGCAGGCTTGCGCCCTCTTCCCTCCGAATTCTCCGGGTTTGGGGGCCTCGCTCGGGGCCTGAGTGAATGCTGGTGGGGGCTGGCGACTCCACAGAGGTGGTGGCTGGCTCCTGGACAGAACACAGGGCCCCGGGCGGGTGAAGAGCCTGAGCATCCCGGGTGTGCGGCCCGCAGGGGGTCCCTTCCCCTCCGTTCCCTTTCTTACAGAATGGGGTTAAAAGCTTGCCTCCTTCTTAGGATGGCTGCCGAATGAGGGAGATAAGGCACGCAAGGCGGTGAGCTCAGGACGCAGCGGGTGGCACGGAGTTTAAAAATCTCGATGACCACTGATTTTGCTACAAGCTCCCGCATTTGATTATGGCCAAACCCAATGCATCCCCAGCTCCCCATCTCAGTTCCTGCTGCTCCTTCTTTGTAACCCCTGCGGCGCCCGGAATTACACTCAGCACCTATGGGGGTGGCCAGGGGCTTTTTTCTTTTTAAAGTGAAAAAGGTTTTTCTGACTAAAATGGGCTGATAACCCTTGACCTGCTTCTCTCACAAGACTGCGGAAGCAAGGGAGCTCAGTGTAAAGGGCTGGAGATGTGCATGTGGTCTCAGGGGCGCTCTGAAGCCCAGGCAGGGGCTTCCTGAGGCTGGGGGACCCTGGACGGCCTGTGAGCCCCACCCCTGAGCTAAGCTCCTGCTGCGGCCCTGCTCCAGTCCCCAGCCTGCACCCCCTGCTGCCCTCCACCCTGCTGCCTTTGGGCCTTCAGGGAAACACTCCTGTGTGCCCCAGCTGCAGGCGAGGGGGGGGGGGTCATCCGTTCCATCCATCACCACCAGCCCCATCAGCTCCCGTCCCCGTCCCCGCAGGACCTGCTGTTGTCACTCACCTGCGGAGGCGGCCTTGCCCTTGGTGGACACGGTCTTCACGTCTCCTGGAAGGCAAACACCAAGGACGCAGGTTTGGACCCGAGCTTTTCAACAACAGGAGCCCACAGGACAGCCTGTGAGTGGACTGTGGGCAGAACTTGAGGGAAACATGCCAACTGAGCACGTGGAGGAGCCAGCGGGCGGGGACCCTCCCTCACACAGTCCTCGCTGATGGGGTACTTGCAACAATTCCATCGAGAGAGACGTGGCTTGACAAGCACTTGTCAAGGGAAAAAGCAGGGTCTTGACCTTATTGTGACCTTAAATCTTTCAAGCCCAGGACATTTTTGGAGTTCCGTGTTAGGGGTGACATTCGCATTCAAACGATAAATGTGCTTATGAGAAAGGACTCTTGATTTCTTGGTTCAGCGGCTCCGAACACATTCCTCACCTGGGGCGGAGGGACGGAGGGGCGGAGGGCTGGCACATGAGTCCCTCCTACTATTCAGCCACTGAGTGTGGGCACGTGTGACGTTTTCTGGGAACACCGTGTACAGCTTTCATCAGACCTGGCAATCTTTGTCTCCGTAGCCCTATTTCCACCCCTGAAATGTGTGTCGTCAAAGTAAGCATTTCTTTAGAGTCAGGCCTGCTGAAGACTGTAACGGATTGCATTTGCATTTTGAAAAGATGTTCTGGGACCCAACTTTTCCTTTACTGACCTCCCTGAAATCAGTGATCTGGGGAGAGTCTACAGGTCCCAGAGCATGCGGAGAAAGGCAGTTATCCGGGACAGAATCCAAATATTTGAGAAGAAAAAAAAATAAACGTAGCAAGTGCTTTGCAAAGCATTTTCTAGTAGTTCTGAAACTTATGGGACAGGGAGTAAGCAGAGAAAAACAATCCCGCCGTAGACGTCAGACGCGCCCCGGGAGGCATCCGCTGCAGTCACACACACACACACACACACACACACACACACACACACACACACACACGCAAGCACACGCACACACGAGACCGCTGCGGAGCTGTGGGGCCAGGGCCTGACACTCTGCATTTCTAACAGGCTCCTGGGTGGCGCCCGCACCGCTGGGCCGGATGCCGCACTCTTGAGTAGCGAGGTCTCAGAAGATAAATAAATGAGATGCAGACAGACCGAAGTCAGAGGGACAGTCTCAGATTTCCTCTCACCATTAGCTTCTGAAACCAGGCAGGTGTCCGCAGTGTAGGCAGCTTGCTTTTCTTTCTTGAGGGTGTCGTCTGAAAAAGATGCTGTGCGCACAACCCATGATCATCCGGGGTGTTCTGTCCTCACTCCCTGCCTGCCCCAGGGCCGCTCCTGCGTGGACACCGGGTAGGAAGAGGGCCCGGCTTTCCTGAGTTAATCTCCCATATCTGTGTTTGTGCTTAGACTTCCTATTGCCCAAAGACCCCTCTGGGAGCCTTTTGCCAGGATTTTCCTGAATGTTTATCTACATTCAAGGCAGACCCTGGAACACCCTATTCAGGCAGGCATTTTTCATTTGAACGGGATGACTGTGGTTTTCTTATTAAAATGTCTCAAACCACCTTGCTGGGACATTCTGTCTCCTACAGGGTCTGCCTTTCTTCTGAAACCTGCATAGCCCGGGGCCCCCCCTCGTACTTGAACCGATGCTGGCCGGGGAGGCAGTGAAGACCTTCCCGCTGTCCTTGGTCATGATCAGCAGCTCCATCTCTTTCTTGGCTGGCGTGTTGTCTTTCTCCAGGATCAGGAATTTACAGTCCTTGTGCAGGAGATCATCACTCTGGACATTTGTGGTGCAGGCTGGGGAGGAGAGGAGTCGGCCAAGGGAGACGGAAGAAAGCAAAAGAGGAAGGAGGAGGAAGAGAAGAGCAGGAGGGAGAAGGAGTCATCAGCGGGTATGTCTGCGGGCCTCCTGCTCTCACCAACAGTGGTTACCAAGAAGCCTCCTGGGGACCAAAGGCACCCTCCCCCACCCAGGTGGGCCTGGCCATCAGAGGTCAATGCCAGGAGCGCCGGGCAGCTGACCTTTGAAGCTGCCTCCCCACCTGGACGTTATAGGATCTTTAGTGAAAGGGCCACAGTCCCCTTGTCAGGCAGGCACTTCTTTAGTTAACATGGTGGGTTCATTTCTAACCTTCAGCCTCATGGGTTCCCGTCCTGGGTTGGGGGGAGCCCTTCCGGACCACCCGATCTAAGGCGCACACACTCCTGTCTCTAGCGAGCCACCTATTTCTTCCAGTGGGTGCTCTTCTCGGTCATCCCGTCCTGTACTTGGTCTCCCTGTCTATCTGCCTCCTCCACTGCAGCGGTCAGCCTGCTGAGGTGGCAATCTAGTCCGCCTTGTTCACGCCTCTGCTCGGGCCCTAAGAACAGCGTCTCATACAAAGCAGGTGCTCAGTAAATCTTTTTTGAATCAACAAATTGTTGAACGGAAGAAAGCAACAGGATCTGAGCAATGGAGGAAAGAACCCACCAGCTGCGGTGAGCCCAAGTTGATAAAGACCCTATTGGAAGTGTGTGTGGTGGGGTGGTAGCTTCTGAGGGACTCCCTGGTTCTTACACTGGGGAACACATAACAGGAGCAGGCCGGGGGCTTCCAGACACTGCTGGGGACTGGGGTGCAAATGTCTGACCCTAGGCAGCTGTGGAGGGTGGAACTCCCTGCCCCACCCCTTGAACAGGAAGGCCAAGGTAGGGTCAGGGGCACACCCATCTCTGCTCTGTCATGGGAACTGGGAGGCCTCTGTCTCGAGTCACGTTTGCAGACCTCAGACCAGCAATGGGTTCCATATCCTCGCATAGAGCAGGTGTCACTGCAGAGCCCTGCACAAGCCTGCCTTCGGCAGCCGGGGACAGTGCTCACCGGCAGAGGTGGACGTGCCAGTGCTCACGACGGCGGGGCTCTGCGGCAGGTTCTTCTTCACACCATACGCTGCAAGAAAGGAACCGCTGAGTGAGCGGGGCCAGTGTGAGAGGGCGGCTCCACGAAGCTCAGAAGCAGCCTGACCAGCCCCCCAGGTGAGAAGAGGACAGTAAGAATAAATAAAGTGAATAGTAATAACAAAGGCAACTCTCTCCAGCCACAAGGGCAGTAATGAGTATAGATGAACCTTTCTTTGGTCTAATCCTCATCCTTTTAGGACTGTTCCAAAATTCCTCCTCCTCCATGAGCTCCTCCTAGGATTCCTTCCCTTCGGAACTCCCATAACCCAAACACCTGCTCTGCATAGCTGGATTCATGTTGTCTTATAGGATGCCCCGTTGTTTCACGTGTATTAGACTCTCTACTCCAAGTAAACAGTAAGCAAGTTGAGGGCTAAGGCTAAGGGTCACACCTCTTCTGCTCCCCCTCCCCAGGCTTGTACAGGGGCTGCACCAGAAAATCAGCCAGGTGATCAACGTGCAGTGACGGGACTATCAGGAACAGCAGTGAGACAGGGCTCTACAGGTGACACACCACAGCACAGGCTCCCCCGTGGTTCCCCTCATGTCTGAGCCAGCACATGACAGAGGTTGGCATCTCTAGGTTGGGAGGTGGGGGACTGTTACTTTGGTGGGAAAGGTTGACGGATTTTGAGAGACATTTTGGTGCCTCCGATTCAGTTGCTGAAAAGGGATATTGTGAGTTACAGCTGCCAAGAGGTGTCACTGCCCGGGGCCCGGGGGCGTCACACCTGGGATACAGACCTGTGGAGGCTGTGGCCGTGCTGTGGGACAGGGCGGATGAGCTGGGCGCCAGGTTGTTCTGCATGCCAAACACTGTGAAAGCAAGGGGCGGGGCAGGTGAGCGCAGGTGGGGGGGGCCCTTAGCTTGAGGCAGCCCCTGGACCCCCCAAATCACTTCCACGATGAAGGCCTTGGCACAGGACACCTTGGCCCCACATTCTCAGTTCTCACACTGCGAGTGACACAGGGGTCCCCCCACCACAAGCCAAAAGCTACCAGCAGTTCCAAGCACTGGGTAGTGAGCACACACAACTGAAGAGTGGTCATTTGCACAGGGTCTGACAGATGTTGCTGTATCCCGGCACATTTAAAAACATCCCAGGGGTCAGGGCACCTGGGTGGCTCCCCCGGTTAAGTGTCTGACTCTTGGTCTCAGCTCACAGGTCTTGATCTCAGGGTCGTGAGTTCAAGCCCCTCGCTGGGCTCTGCACTGGATGTCGAGCCTACTTAAAAATATCCCAGGGTCCCTGTTTGCTGGGGCACCCTGGTGCACAGTGTGGAACTGTGGGCATGGAACGCAGACGCAGCGGGGCTGGAAGGGCTGGCCTGGCATACCCCTGCTTTTCCCTTGAACACTTCCTCCTTGAGACTTAAACACATAAAACTCCCCTAGCCCCCGTTATGATTTCAGAGGCTGCTTGTTGGTCTTTAAATAACGTGCAGAAGCTCATTCCTCCCCAGTTAACAGCTTCCCTTATTCCATTGTCTCTAGTGTTTGGGGCACAGGTCCTGGGTCCAAGATCAGCCCACCTTCCTCAGAAGGTTAAAGGCAGAAGGAACGAAACCTGAACCCACTGTCTTCTGGGTTTGGTGGGGCTCTAGTCAAATGGAGGTGTTGAAATGAAAATGCTACATACACACTTGTGGATATACCAGGCAAGTAAATAAAGAAGGCCCACATCATTTATTAATCACAGTGAGAGAGAGAGAAAAGGCAGAGTCCTTAGGAAAAAAAAAATATGTGGGCTGGTAACATTTACATAACAGGCAGTTATGTGGAAATAGAGTGAATGCATGTTTCTTTAAAATGGTCATGTTTGCATTGGGAACTAAGCAGTAACCCTGGTTGAGCCCCCAATGAACTACAGTATTTATAAAAAGATCTAAAGTCAGATCCTGGGGCACCTGGGTGGCTCAGTCGGCTGGGTGCCTGCCTTCGGCTCGGGTCACGATCCCAGCGTCCTGGGATTGAGCCCTGCATCGGGCTCCCTGCTCGGCTTCTCCCTCTCCCTCTGCCTGTCTGCTTGTGATCTCTCTCTCTCTTTCTCTGTCAGATAAATAAATAAAATCTTTAAAAAAAAATTTCTAAAGTCAGATCCTTCTAACAACACTTTCTACCTGAAAATGGCCAGAGCGCTGACTCAGCCCCTTTGGCTCCATTTCTCTACCACTCACAGAAGAGAAAGGGACCAACACAGGACAAGCAGGTAGGTGAGTGAAGCCTCTGGCCCCTCCAACTTAGGCCTTGGCCCTGGGGGCCGAGCTCTACCTACGACTGCAGGCAGGCACCCCCTGGGCCCTGCACCTGCATCCCTGTGTGCGCTGACGGTGAAGTCCTCAGGCTTGGGGGCAGAAAGGACGTTTCTGCAGAAACCACTGTTCTCAGCAGGAGGGAGCATCCCTAACTTTTTAAGCAGACATTCCAAGAACAGACAATGCAAGCTGGCGAGCACTGACCTGAGGAGCAGGTGCTGACCCCTGGGTGCAGCGTGGGAGAGCAGGGCGCCATGTTATTTGGAACTCCGAAGACTGCAGGGGAGGAGGAAGGCCGGTGAGAGGGATGTTGGGCCTAGAAGGGGCGGGCGTACGCAAGCCCCGGGGGGTAGGGCAGAGCTGCAGTTTTAGGTTTTGTTACATTGCTGGTTTTAGGAAAATCTTGGGCTCTTGCCTTGCACCAGAGAACCCAATCGTCTGTGGTGTGCCTTGGGTCCTAGCCAAGGGATGGTCCTTGGGTGGTCGAGTGGACACGGGGTCTAGCCAAAGCCCCTCTTGTGAGTCACCACTTCGCAGAGAAGGCGTCTGAAGCCCAGAGAAGTTAACTGATGTACTCAAGGGCACAGTTTATCCACGTGGAGTGAAACTAGGCTCTTTAGATCTGTTTTCATGTTCTTTCTCATGACATTTTTTTCTGATACGCTGTGCTACAGTCCTTCTCAGAGGAGACCCACCAAAAGAAGCACCTGGAGACTGACCTGAGCTGGGAAAATCGTGGGACACGGGGCTGCAGAAAACCCCTCAGGGAACCCGAGGTGAAAGTCAATACCAGAGGGGTCCCTCAGCTCCAGTAAAGGTGCAAGGGGCCCAGGGGTTAGAAGGGAAGTGCCCTGTACCACGTACCCGATCCCGCAGAATAGGCGTTGGTGTTGAGGAGGGATGAGCTCTGGGTTGTCACGTTGTTGTGATAGGTCCCCATGGAGGAACCCGCCGGCAAGGTGGAAGACCACATGTGGGCTGGAAGGTTGGTGTCCAAGATGGTGGCATCATAGGTGCCGGACACTGGAATCAGACAGGCATGCCCACCCCCCAGTGAGAGACAAATTGGCACTCCATGCTGGGGTAACCCATTCAGGTCGGTGTAGCCCAGATGGGTTTAGCCCTGAAGGTTCCATGTCTGGGAACTCCCTCAGTCCAGGGAAGTTGGTCACCCCACTTCCATCCGAAACCCTGGAGCTGGTGAAAATTGATCTCTTGTGTTAGAAATTCTTGCTGGCTCTTGGTGAAATCTCAAGTAGGTCAGTTTTGCTCTGGGGTCTGCCCATTTTTCCAAGATCCCCTCCCCACCTCTTGGTGTGCTGGTGTGGTGGGGACCAATGGTGTCTCCACCCCTTGCTGATTCCACCTTCTGTTCCCACAGATGCCCGGGAACAGCAAATCCCACGCCGACTTCCAGGCATGCGGCAGGCACGGGCAGCAAAGGCCTGGGTCTGCGACCATACTGCGCCGAGGGTAGTCTTCCCTGGTAAGTGCCCCGTAAACATTCCTACGTGCCCACCAGAACCAAGGGCCACTCTGCCCCTGGGAGGGGGCTTTGGTGTTCCTTCAGATTTGAAGCCAATTCTGCTTCTTCACCACACTGGGGGGAGCTGGCCATGCAGGTCATAAAAACTGCCCCGAGGTTTAGTGTTATATTTATAAAACAAGAGACAGGTCATGGTCTGGTCACGATCTCAAGGGTTTTTTTTTTTTTCCCTTCACAGTACAACTGGCTTCTTTCCTCCTCTCCCTCTGAGGATCTGCTTATTCATTGTTCTGACCCCCGCCCCCCCCGCCCAACCCACTTGGTAGGCATGTGATCTCTGAGGGTTCCACAACACTCATCCTACTTGGCTACAAGCTCCTGGTTATCCGTCTGGCTCCCCCCAGAGGCCCTCCGCTCCACGAGGTGCTGGGTCTCCTCTGTCTGTTGCTTCTCCTCAGTGCCTGGTACTTGGCATAGAGGAGCCACAGAATATGCACTGAATAAATGAAGGACAATCCTACAAGCGTCCCCAGTAGTCTTCATTTGGGGAACCTGGCCAACACATTCCCGAGAGAGGTCAAGAATGTCCTGGCCGAGAATCTCTAGGATCTGGAGCCCAGCCACACACTCACGGGATGGTGGAGCCGACAAGGTGCAGCCCATGTGGTCACAGAGCACGCAGCGCGGACGCTCAGCGCCTTGTCAGGTCTCTGCCACCACCTGGAAGGCCTGCTGGGGCACGGCTGAGACCCTGGGCTGGGGTAACTCTGCCCCCTCGTTTCCTTTCCTCCATGGCAGCCGGGGCCCTGGGACTGACCTGACTGGGAGCTCGCTGTCACCATCTTGGTCTCCACCGTGCCTTTCTTGGGGATGGGGAGGGTGTTGGAGGAGTTCCGGGTAGGGCTCACGCTTGCTGATCGGCTCCCCTTGAGCAAACGCTTAACATCATCCAATTCTGTCCCTGTAAGGTAATTCCCGCATTTTCCATTGGGCCCAGGATTCTTTCCTGAGTCCAACTGCAGTGGGAGGAACATTAATGGTATCCAGAATATGAGGGGGGGGATGGCATCTGCTTCACACGCTGGGATATTTTTGGTCAGCCTTTTAATTTTTGCATTTTGTCAATATATAGCACTTATCAAATGGGCATTTTGCAATATTAATGGCCTCATAAATATAGCGCCTCCATGGGGAGGTCCTCAGTATAGATTTCCTCATCAGGCACCACAGGGAGAATTCTGTGGCTAGAAGGCCCTGTCATCCTAGATTGGGGGACTCCGGGATTTATACCCAAAGCAGTGAGAACCAGATCCCCTGAAACAAATGGCTCAACAGTGGTCTCATCCCCTGCCAGGACACCTTGAATGCTGGGTCCCTAACCTTGTATGCTCTGGAGTGTCACAAGGAATTTGTGACCCATAACTTCTTAACAGTATGCTGCTTTTGTGTGAGTTCAAGTTCATTTGGCTGCTATTACCTGTAGCAAGGTCACCGAGGGATGCAAGCTCCCTGTGCCTCCCGACGGGGCAAATTAGGAGAGGAAGGAGGTATCATGCAAGGGCAGCGCGTAAGAGACAGGTTTGCACACAACACGTGCTGGAGGATTGCCCAGGCACCCCCTTCCCTGAAAGCTCGAACCTTGGCTCAGCCCTGCCCAGCCTGGAAGGACTCTGGGGAGACAGCGTCAGACCCCAGGGCCCGGAGATTTCTGGGCCAGCCCCAGTGTCTGATTCCTAGGTCAACAACCTCTTTTTCCTTCTACTCTTTGTACTTGGCTCCCGTCCTATCAGTTGGGTTCATTTCAAAATGTCCAGTCACCTCTAACAAGAGCAGGAGTCTAACAGAGTTAATGGACAGGGAGTGGGGCATCCTGGACATGCAAAATAAACTTGAAACTCTCACACTCCACTTACTTCTGACTCTCCTCCAACCTTAAGTACTCTATGAGGTCCCCTCCTCCTCCTTTTCCTTTGGCCACACTGAACATTCCTCCAATGTCTGAGCTTATGTTCCTCAAGTGTCTCATACCAGCTCATCCCATGGAGCCTTCAGTCTCCTTTCAAGGGACGCTGACCCAGGAGGGTTTCTTTGGCTCCCTGCTCCTTCAGCTCCCTGAGAGGTCATGGTGAGATGGTTTTCTGTCTCCCTATCAGCAGCAGGGAACAGGAGTTTCTCAGCTCCTGACCCCCGGCACCTCAACCAGAGTCACTCTCACAGAAGGCCCTTCAACACATTTTATGATCGAGTGACTGACCACACACGTACACGCACGCACGCACACATGCACGCACGCCATGGTGACCCTGGATTCCTGGATCCTTTGTTTTCAGACAGTGACCACTTACATCGGGTAGATGGGGACGCGCTCTGCAGTCGGACTCGGATTTCACTCTCTGTACAAGGGAAGAGATGGAGAAGGTATAAATGAAGGAGTCCGACCCTGAGCTCTGGGCAGCAGAAAGAAATGTGGGCTACTCTGAGATCTGTCCTGGGAACAGGAAACCTAAGTGTGCCCAGAACGAGTGCTCCTTAAAAGGAGGGATCCTCTCCCCACACCCCAACCGGCCCACTGCACACCTCCCAGTGCCTGGACATGCTCTGATGAGATCGCAGGCTGAGCAGGAGCCTGGATCACCTTCAACAATGACTGACCCCCTTCCTGGTGCCCGTCTCCTAGCCACTCAAACCAAGCTGCTCTCCTGCCTCCTGGGTTTCTGACGCAGGAAGATGGAATTCTAAAACCCATAACTTTTACTTAGCCACTTGAGCCACCTCTGAGTTTGACCTTATCAGTTAGCTTCAGGTGGGCCATTGACATCTTTCAACTATTAGCCTAAAGTTATGGGTGGTTGGTGTGTTCCTAACTTTCAGTTGTGATCACGGAGAGCTACTGGAGCCTGTGAAAATTCTGCCTTCAGCACAGCCCAGACATACTTCCCCCCCGCCCCAACCGTCACCAGATGCATCCGGGCCAGCTCTCCCCAGGAGCCCATTTCCCTCCTAGAGCCTTATCCATGGGCAGACTTGCAGAATGCAAAACTGTCACGGAACCCTCTGTCCCCTGGAATAACTTGAAAAAGAAGAGCTTTTGTTCATTTCTCGCTACATAAAGGCAATTACAGTGCATCTTGTTAAAGTCAACCAGGAGACTCCAAGAGAAACCAGATGTGGCACCAGCATCTTCATAATCCACAGCAGAACAAACTAGTCCCCAGGTGGTTACCAGGTGTTTGTACCCTCACTTCCACTTCCATATTAGATCAGTGCCCCAAACTACCCTTTGCATCCTGATGGGGCCAGCAGAAGAGTCCCAGGACACTGTAGGCTCCTTGAAAGCAGGAACCACGCCTTATTTAGACTTCTCTACTCCTCCCATTTTCTGGCTCAAATCTGAGCACACACATTAGATGCTCAGAAAAAACTTGCTGAATGAACTGAACTGAACCCAGCCACAGAGCTCACCTCGTGTTTGGCTCCTTCCTCTCGTTGAAGAAGATGCTGAGGAACAAAGAAAAGTAATCTTAGGCATAGAAGAGGGGGCACACTAGATAGTTTTGACCTGGAAGGAGATCTGTTTGAGTGGGGGGGGGGAAGAGATTTTTTCCATTGTGACTTTATATCCAGATGGGAGCCATCCTCTATGTCTCTACTAACACTGTGCAAAGTCTTTGTAAAGGAGTCCAAACTGAGTATCTTGCCCTGCCTTCTTCCTGGAGCTCAAGCCCTGTGCATCCCACTTCCTCCCTGGGAGGCCTGCCCAGACAGCTCTGCCTCAGGATGAGGTGATGGAATGTGTCCACGTGGAGACCTCCACCTGGCTTCCCTAGTTCAATCATTGGCCCCACAGTGAACCCAAACCACCCGAGTTCGATGGTGGACGCTTAATAACGATTACGTCATAGCCCAAGGGCAGAGTGAGTTCTGCAGGGCTCCGTCCGATGCATTTAGGGCGTTAAATTGGCTCACACTGAGTTAACTAAGGTAACCATGTGGAAGCCTAGTCATTGGGGCTGGCTGTCTACACTGACCAAATGTATTAGAAAAAAAAACAGCCAGATCTTCTCTTTAGCTTTTTGTTAGAGACTGCCTTGGTCTTCCTGCTGTAAGCAAAGCAGTAAAATTATAATCACTGTACAATGATCATATCAATTCATATGCATGGTGAGAATCCAAGAACATGGACCACAAACTTAAGGCCAAGTGAAGAGACAGCCTGGGGTTTCACTTGGCATATAAATGTGCCCCTCTGCCGCCCGTTGTGGCGGAGGTGCTGGGATGTTTGGCATGTGTGCATTCGAACCCCTGCTGTCTTTGCTGGGAGGTCTCTGTGCACCCTGTGGAAGGACACACCCTACAGTTGTTGCCTGGCCTTAGGGGCTTCTCTGTCCAAGTCTGAGCCTTGTGTGACCAACTTGCCATTTCGGTAGTGTCAGGAGCAATGGCTAATGGCAGCAAGTTAACGTGGCTGACCGTGGCCTGAAGATGCTTCAGGATAAAGAGCAAGGGAAAAACTGATCAGCAAGGGTCAAAGTCCTTTAGAAGAATCCACTGAACTCAGTGTCCCCCCACCCCCCACCCCTGACCCCAGGCATTTCCCTAGCACATCCGACCGTGCCTTCAGAAAATAAGGAAAGGACCTACCGAATTCCTTCCGAGGGTACTCCGGAGAAGAGTTGCCACTGGAGCTCCCTGCAGGACGAGAAAACACTTAGTACCCATGGCCACGCAAGCCGGGGGCTTCGGAGCAGGGAAGGTGTGCCAGGTGTCCCCTTCTGAGCCTCGGCAGCCCCGGGTCAGGAGGATGTAGGCGCTCGGCAGCGGGCTCGCTCTTGAAATAGGACACGCCTGCTGGACCCAGCTGCCGAGATTCATCCTGGTCACTGATCTACTTCAGATGGCGAAGGGTTGGAAGACAGAAAAGCAGGTTGGCTTTTCTCTTTTTGTTTTTAAGCCCTTGACTGGGTTTTCCCTGTACCAGTGTTGGTCAAGTAAATGCGCTGTCAGCATGGGAGTGTCACTGACCTTGTGAAGCTCGTCCCGAACGCGGACCCCGTTACAGTGAAGGCACCAACCCAGGGAGGCCTCACATCACGCAGCGCTGTGGTGACACAACCCTGGATTTCGCGCCCCCCCCCCCCCCAGACCCCCTGACAGCTCTGGGTCTTAAATCACATACTGGCGAACCCATCCCTCAGTCCTGCTTCTCCACCACCAGACCCATCTCCGGTGCCGGTCAGACCCCCTGCTGCCTGGCTCGTCTGTTTCCCACCAAACCGGCTTCTGCAGTCACCAGGCACTGCGGGGACTTTAGGAGCCAAACCCAGATGTCCTCCGCCCGCCTTCTGCTTCTTGACCCTGAGTGCGTTCCTGCACTGACTTCCATGTCTCTGTCAGGGTCCTGCTCTCCCCACCCCCCCAGACTCCCCGTCCTCCTGTGTCCCTTTCATCCCCACCTTTATTTTTCTGTGCTCCCTTCTGCTTTCCTGTTCCCTTCCTTGGCTGATTCCTTAGTTTTCCATCTTCTACTAACATCTCTTTGTAAATGGCTCCAAACTGGGTATCCTGCCTGACTTCTTCCGCGAGCTCACGTGCTGGGCGCCCCACTCACACTCCCTGCTTGGGAGCCCCACCTGGGAGCTTTACTGAGCTCGTCCACGCAGGGGCCTGCCTCCGGCACCCCTCTCTCAGTTGCTGGCACCGCCGTGGACCCAGCCACCTGTGCTTGAATCTCAGTGGCCCGGACTCCCTTCTCCTCCCTCTCCCCTCATATTTAATCAATTGTCAAACATCAATTCCATCTCCCGCTCCTTGTTTCCTCTCCCATTGCCACCACCCTAATCCCAGCCAAGTTTGCCCTTGACTATAAGCATCTTCTAACTTGTCACCATGTTCAGCCTCTTTCCTCCCTGTTCTTCCTGTGCATGGCTTCCGGAGTTCTAGTCCCGGACCTCGAAGAGGATCGACTCTCTACTGAAAAATCCCAGTGGCTTCTCAATGTTGCAGAATAGAGTCCAGACATCACAGGCCAGCCCTGAATCTGAGCCCCTCCAGCTCTCTTCACATCAGGACCTCACGGCCTGCTGCCCAGCCCTGACTTCTGCCCGTCTGTGCTGAGTGCGCCCCCTGCAGGCTGGAGCGCCCCCCGCACCAGGCCCGAAACGTCAGGCATCCTGAAGGCCCAGCTCAGAGGCAACCTCTCCATAGAGTCTTCCCTGAGCACTCAGCTGGAAATGCTCATCCCCTTCAACTTTACATCATAGTTTTTACCTGTCATCTTAGCTAATTTATTAGACCAGAAGCAACTTGAAGACAAGATCCATGTCTAATTCATTTCTCCTTTTTAAAAGACTTGTTTATTTATTTTATATATAGAGAGAGAGAGCATGCGAGAATGAGTGCATCCGGAGAGGGACAGGGGGAGAGGGAGAGAAACTTTAGCAGACTCTACACTGAGCACAGCGCTGGGTGGGGGGCTCAATCTCACGACTCTGAGATCATGACCTGAGCGGAAACCAAGAGTCGGACACTTAACCGACTGTGCCACCCAGACGGCCCTCACGTCTAATTCATTTAAGTGTTGGAGAGGAAGGGTAGGTATCCTCTACCCTTCAAGATCTTTATAGTGGGACTAAGAATCAAACTGACATAAGACAGGCTAACAGGAGAAAGGAGAAATTCAAATTTAGTTTTGTACATACAGGGAATGCACACAGACATGGAAATTCCAGAGACAGGCAACATGATGCTTGTGTGAGCTGAGGAGAGGGGTAGGGGTCTGAGGATACAAAGGGCAGACAGACCATTAGCAGGAAGGTGAGAGGAGATGGTTGGAAAACAAAGATTGCCTTATGTAGGTAAGTGTCTTAGGTAGGGGAATCTCTGTTAATAGCTCTCTTCTTATAAGCAGGCAGTTGAGGGGGAGGTAAAGAGCTTTTCCTGAATCTGCTGGGCTTTGATTGCTTTTAACCCAAAATAAGGTTCGTGCCAGAGTGGCCTGTCTTGGGGCAGCTAGCCCTTGGCCCTTACGGTGTCCACTAAGGCATTCCACACGGTGTTAAACACATGGTAGATATGTGATAAAATACTGAATGGATGAATGAATAAGGGGGTGGGTAAGTCAATGAAATCTCCAACTTGAGTCCATAAAGGAAATGAAACTGATGTGGGAAACAAAGGCAGAAGGAAATGTAGATGAAATTAAATGTCCTTATAACCTGCAGCCCATTAACAAATACTTGAGGCAGGCAGAGTATAACATTCTTCCAGGAAGCTCCCAACTGTCTTACTGTCAGCACTGTGCTAGAGGGAAAAACAACCTTAGCTTGGGGTGTCTGGGTGGCTCAGTCGTCAAACGTCTGCCTTCAGCTCAGGTCATGATCCCAGGGTCCTGGGATGGAACCCCGCATCGGGCTCCCTGCTCAGCGGGGAGCCTGCTTCTCCCTCTGCTTGTGCACACTCTCCCTCTCTCTCTCTCTCTCTCTGTCAAATAAATAAATAAATTCTTTAAAAAAAAAAAAGGAAAGAAAGAAAAACAACCTTAGCTTGACAATAGCCAGAACTCAAGTATCCAGTGAGTCTTCTTTAGCATTATGAAAATCCTTTTGGAACTTCCCTTTGTCTTTACTCCCTCGAACTCCAAAGTATATAATCAGTTGCTCCTCACAATCCCAGGGCAGCAGCTCTTTCTTGCCATGGGTCGTCCCTGGGCTATCATAAAACCACCTTTTTGCACTAGAGACATCTCGAGAATTCTTTCTTGGCTGTTGGCTCCAGACCCCACACTCCAAACCACATCAAAACACGAGTAAAGAGAAAGTTGAGGGCAGAAACAGCTAAACACAGTGGCCAATAATTCCAACCTCAAAGGATGAGTGAAGTTCTTTTGGGGGAGAGAGTAGTTCTAAAACCTGTGGGACTGAGGGGCTCCCAGGCGGTTCAGTTGGTTAAGCATCGGACCCTTGATTTCAGCTCAGGTCATGATCTCAGGGTCATTAGATGGAGCCCTGCATTGGGTTCCACACCGGGCGTGGAACCTGCTTAAGATTCTGTCTCTCCGTCTCCTTCTGCCCCTCTCCCCCCTCATTCTCACTCTCTAAAATGAAATGAAATATATGGGACTGATACCTTCATATGTTCCGTGGCGGGTGATGTGAGTTTTCCTTTCAAAGGTGGAGCCTGGTGAGTTGGGCAGAGTGGAGGCAGGGGAGTGAGCCCTCCTGTAACTGGATGTGGAGGCATTGCCCCGTGTGCTCCCACCTGCGAGTGGGGAAAAGCATCAAGTCTCACAGCACTTCAGACTGGCCTGCAGTTATACTGACCACACTCAGGCTGCTCAAGATAAAAGAGGGCCGTCGGGAAGGCCCTGAGGACCTTCTGAGAACGCTGCTGACGGGGTCCACCTGGGCACTTCTGCGGCTGCTCAGAAATGGGAGGTGGGATCATCACCAGGGTCCTTCCCCAGCTAACCATGGAAGGAAGGCGGGGGGCCCTTTGTGGACGTGGCTGCACATGGCAATGGAGAGGCTCTGGCAGGATTTTTCTTGAGGACCTGGCATTTAATTGTAGCTCACTGCTGGATGGACCAGAATACAATCCGACGAGGTAGTCCTTGACAGCTCACGGCAACCACGCCTCTTGGTCAACCTGGCTATTTGTGTGTCTTGGGTCTTCTTTTTCAGTGTCAATCCAAGATGGTTTAAACAGCCTCAGGGGTTATATGTGTGCTTGTTTTTTGTTTTGTTTGCCTTGCTCGCTGTCTTGTTTCGGTTTGAAAGCTACCACCGTGAAAGAGTGTTTCATTGGGAACAATGGGCCTGTGTTGGATGCTTGCCCAGTGGAAACTCAGTGTGGGATTGTGTGTCACTAGACTCCCTGAGCAGAGTAACCCAGTCGTTAAGTTTCTTTTGTTTTTGTTGTTAATTCAAATTGTAAACCCTCTTGGGTACACACCCTTCCCTAAAAGAAATGGCTGCAAGAGAGTGATTCAGTGGGAAAAGGGTGACCTCCCCACAAAGCATTCTTGAGGATTCTTATTTATACTGGGGCCTTAATGAAAATTGATCCCATTGTAAGGAGGCTTCAAATGCGGCTGATTTAAAAGTATCACCTTGGCTGGGATCTTGTGTCAGTTACACAACTGGGGGCATTTGGAAAGGATGACAAGCAGTTGTGACCATCCCTCTCCTTGTAGGACTCCCTCTGCCCCTGTCCATCTGTTTTCCCCCAGTCCCTCCACCAGCAGCCACTTACTTGAGTTTATGTAGCCACTGCTGCCATGGGTCAGGCTGTGCTTCTCCAGCCGGCTCCCTCCACCCAGAGAGCCCATTTTAGCATAGCCGTTGCTGGTTCCCCCTTCTGCACAAACAAAAAGCAGGTGACAATTTATGGGTGGAGTCAGGCCAGGGGGTCCTGTCCTCCACCCCTGGCTTATCACCCATGACCCTGCTGGTTTGGGGTCCCTTTGCAAGTGCAAGCTGCCATACTCTCATTTGTTTGTTTGTGGTAGAAATGTCAAGAGCAAATATTCTACCCCATTTATAAGGAAAGTCTTCTGGATGGAGCATAGCAAGTTGCTCATTAGGAAAACTGAAGTATTAGAAAAGGCAACTGAGTGATGAAAGGCTCTGTAAGGCCAGGACGTGGGCTGGGCTTGACTTTTGGAAATTGCCTGGTCAGTGCCACAGACAATGGCTGCCACTAAACTTGTTGAAGGGGTGAGTGACAGCTCTGTGTCGTTGGTGTTCATGGCACATGGTGACCCGTCATGCTCTGACCTCTCGTCCCCATCCTCTGTAAGTCAGGCTGCCTGGCAGGAGCAGGGGTAGCTTTAGGGCTCAGTTCTCTAATACAGAATCCACTCAACCTAAGAACCCCCTCAGAAAACGAGTCAACTCAGACAGAAGCCCGACTGGTTCTCTTCTCCCACCCTATGCTCAGGCTGGATAAGGTTTTTGATACGAGTGTCCGATCAGGTAAACCTATAGAGACAGAGAATAGATTCATGGTTCTTGGGGGCTGAGGAGAGGGGTGGTAATAGCTGTGAAGTTTCCTTTTGGGGTGATGGAATGTTCTAAAATCAGATTGTTGCAATGGCTGCACAACTCCGTAAATATACTGTGAAAATTAATAAAAGGAAACCTCGCTAAAGTGAATTGATGCTAGAGGGGGAGGTTGGAAGGGGAGCCATGCCACTTAATGTCAATTACAGACATAATGGAAGAATCCTCAACAGGAAAGAGTCATCAATTACAGGTCCCAATGTACAGGGAAAGAGAACATTGCATCTCCTACAGGAAATCTACACCTGCAACTTGGCCAGTGAGGAACCATACAACAGCCTGAACTCTTGCTTTTCTCCAATGGTCTCTCGTTTAAACAACACCTCTCAGCTTCCTCTTTCTTCTCCATAAAATAATGTCCCTCTCCTTTGTTTGTTGGACTTGCCTATGGTTCTGTCTTAGCTTGCTTGTTCCAGGTGGTGATTCTTTGCTATTCCCAAATAAACCCATATTTTGCTGGTAAAATAACGGGCAGTTTTATTTTTAAGGTTAACAAAACTAACAACCATTGAATTATATATACTTCAAACTGGTGAATTTTGTGGTATATAAATTAATGTCTATACAGCTGTTAAACAAGATATTTCAGATATTTTGGATTTGCTCAACTGAAGAGTAAGAGCCTATGGGAAAGGTTACATGTGGAGTCCTTCACACATGCTTGCTGAGAAGAAAGCTCTCGATAGTCACTTACTTGGTGGCAAGGATGTAAGTCTTGTAGTTACTGTTTCCGTGATAACTAGAAAAAGACAATAAAAAGATAAAACACACCAAATTCCCTATATTTTGGCAAGGTCTAACATCTATCATGGGCTCAGCGTTTTAAATTAGGTTCAACATGGATTTTTGTATACTTGTGCTTTAAGGTATGTGCTCTGACCCTCTGTACATGAACCTATGTGCAATAACAATGGGGTTTAATGTACCTGGAAAATACGTTTATATCCTTTTGGAACCAAATGTAATTACCCACTGATTAGAAGGATGACTTACCTTGGCATTCATGTCTCTCATTTAACAATTAGATCCAGTCCAGGCCTGATTCACCTTTGAAGGAGGACCAGGGCCTCAAGTCACCCTCAAGTGTGTGGAGCCACACTCTGTCTGCACTGCCCCTTCCAAGTAGTCACCCAGTCTGGCTGGGCCAGTGCATCATCCTGGGTGATCTCACTGTGAAGTGGATAAGTACTTTGTACTTCTTTTTCAACTCGGGGTGTCTGAAGGACATAATTCATTCTAAAATCTTCAGGGCCATCCCTGAGTATCGGGCGGTGGAGGAAGGCCGGGGGTTTAGTAAGTCATATTTGGTGCTTGGTGAAATCAGGGATAGAGGAACATCGAAGACAGACTTGAAGAACCAGTGCCTTTGCCTCCCCAGATTGAGTTTCTCTAGACTCCCAAGTGACGGTGAGTCTATGGAGGTAATAAAAGCTTCCAGGATGTTTTAAATACCGGTTAGAAGAAAGACGGGTTGCCTTCCTGAACTGCTTTCTCCCCTGCAGCAACATGGGGAGGTGGGCAGATTCCTAAAACCACAGTGGGGCCAACGCTGTGCTCTGACAGCGACCATCAGCACCACCTCCCTCTGTGTGGGACATAAAGGAGCAACAATTTAGATCGGGTCATGGATCTTTAATAGCACACTCCTGCGGTGTGCCCACGTGTTCACATGCCCGGGTATATGTGTATGTGCGCATGCCCAGGCGTATGTGTACGTATGCTGTGTATGTGCGCATGCCCAGGCGTATGTGTACGTATGCTGTGTATGTGCGCATGCCCAGGCGTATCTACGTCTGGTGCGTATGTGCACGTTCCCGGTTATATATGTATATGTGCATGCCCCAGTGTGTGTGTGTGTGTGGGGGGGGTGTGTATGTGCGCATGCCCAGATGTATATGTATGTGTGGTGTGTATGTGCACATGCCCGGGTATATGTGCATGTGTGTGCTTGTGTGTTGGTAGGGGTGGTGAAAGGAGAAAAGGTGCAGGATCGTTTGTGCCAATTTAAGCCGTCCTGCACAACACTGTTCCATCCCGCACCAGTCTTGCTGTCCCCACCCTTTTTCCTTCGTCAGGGGTATTTCCTAATTGATTTCCTTGTCCTGGCAGGAACCTGGGGTGACGACTGTGGCAGAAACTGCGTTCCATGCATAACAGGAAATGGTTTTTCAGACTAAAATGGCAGCTTAATTTGAATAACAATCCCTCAGGTTTCACTAAGTCTCTCATTGTGTGGGACCTTTGGGATTCTTGGACACATAAAAATAAATAATTTCTTAACCTAACGTTCCAAGTCTGTGAAGCCAGGATTTTTTTTATTAGAGATATATGAAAGTCACAGGATAAATGAAAGAGAACTGTTTCGGGGATAGTTTAAATGTCTCTGAATTTATCATTTGGGCAGTTTCACAAAAGAAATGTGTCTGTTTTCAGTTTCAATGTAGATTGCAACTGTGACACCAGTGTTATTCTAACTTTGTCCCTGCAGTAAGTAGGATATTATTCTTTCGGATTTCTGTTGCCCTGTCTTCTAAATAGAGAAATGGTTAAACACCTTTGGCAGATTCATTCCACAGAACATTATGCAGCTATTAAAAGTGCTAATTATGAAAACTATATGTGAAAATGGTAATTTTCACTTTTGAAGAAGAAGTAGAACACATTTTGATTACAAGTATGTTAAAATAAAAATCAACAAAAGCTATCTTATGGGAAGGATTAAAGTCTACTTAGGAAAACATTTTAAATAATACAGTGAAAAAAAGCAAAAAAAAAAAAGCTCCAAGAAAAACTATAAATAATTTAGAAATGATACAGTAGTTGTGATGGAATCAGGCATGAATTATTTACTCTTTTCAATTTTTTTATTACTTTTATAATGATATGTCTCATGATCTTACTTCTTTCAGTGACTTCGGTGCCATCTCGCTTGTTTTTCTTGGTTACATCCATACCATAGCCACCTGAAGAAAATCCAGAAACCATGATCAGCCATGACTCTGACCATCACTTTTAGGAAGCATGGGTCCCTACTAGGCAAGCTGAGAACCAAAAACATTTGACTCCCAGAATTCAAGGCATAATTCTTTCTCGTGCATATTTTTTACAGGGTCCTTCCCACTTCTTGATTCAGTTATGAGGGAGTCATCTAATAGTTCCACTTTGGATTCTATTCTGTATGGAGAGCTCATTTTTCAGGATCTCATTGACCAGGCTGCCCCCTGCTGAGCATTAACAGGATTACATGGAAGATGTGGTGCCCTGACCTTTGTAAAACTTCATTCTTTGCCAAAGTAACAGCTGAACGGTATCTGTCAAGGCACTTGGTGCTTTTAACGAACTCAGTTTGTTGTATCCCGTAATGTTCAGTGTTCTATAGGGAACTGGATAAACAGAAGACATTCATGCTTCATCATTTAGAGTTTAGATGGGAGAATGACATTTGATGGACTTAACTTGGGGAAAAAAATTATTGTATTGTTGGTACTTGTATGGCACTTAACACTTCTCACAATATGGAACTTTCCCTTCATAGCAAGCTAGCCCCACTATGCTTATTTTCAGACACAAGTAGGAAAAATATATGAAGAAAATGTGTAAAATCTACAGAAATATATAGGAAAGGCATATTTGTATGTTATCTATGTTCTCCCTTCACTCACTGCTTCCGGAAGGGAAAACCATTAAGATCTTGCGCACTGTGTCCTGAAGTGTAGATGGACTGAGGCCATGTGACAGCAAGAGGCTGGGGTGGGGGTGAGGCTTAAACACACAGAAGAGCACAACAGGCATCCTCATCCCAACTGGGTTCTTGCTGGGCTTCCCAGTTCCATGTCTGGGAGGACTTGAAATCTGGCTTTTCCTGTGGTTCTCCCTCCTCCCCCTAACCTTCCCTTCCTCTTTTGGATGCAGTTCAAATTGGATTCTAGAATTCTGGGCAAGCCACTCCTGCCCAGGATGCCCCTTGCTTGACGATTTCTCCTTTCAGACGTTTTTACCTGCTTGGTGACTTCAGGGTCAACTTCTCCAATAGGCACAATGCCTAATCCTATCATACTTTTGGGGGCCCACGAAAGTGTTTTAATTTCTTTTTACAATCAGAAGGAGAGGGGCGCCTGGGTGGCTCAGTCGGTTAAGCATCTGCCTTCAGCTCAGGACATGATCTCTGTGTCCTGGATCGAGCCCCGCATCTGGCTCTACTCTGAGTGGGAAGTCTGCTTCTCTCTCTGCCCTTCCCTCCTGCTAATGCTCTCTTTCTCTCTCAAATAAATAAATAAAAATATAAAAAAATTAAAATCAGAAGGAGAAATGGGGCACCCGGTTAAGCGTCCAACTCTTGATCTTGCCTCCCGTCACGATCTCGGGGGTCTTGGAATCTAGCCCTGCGTCGGGCTCTGTGCTGAGTGGGGAATCTGCTTGAGGATTCTCTCTCTCTGCCCCTCTCCCCACTCATGAATGCTCTCTCTCTCAAATAAATAAATAAATCTTAAAAAGAAAATCTTTACAATCAGAAGGAGAAATGAACACAATCCAACCTGGTTTGTATTATTTCAATGCAGTTACAAAATATAATTTTTTAAGGTTTTTTCTTTTTTTTTTTTTTAAATGAAGGAAGGGGTCCACAAAAGCAAAAGCATCTAGAGCCCACGAAAGTCATAATGCGGCCCTGGGTGACTTCCCTGCTGAAAACCAAGACCACAGGAGACTGGCTGCTCTGAGATCGGCACAGTTAGCTTCCGGGCCTGGTCGAATGTGCCAACTTCTTGCTCATTGGAGTTTCTTAAATGCAGCTTTAGGCAAGGAATGAGGCATCATGGAAAAACTCGTGACTGGATCTGAGAAGCCACAGAAGGTGGCTCTGGCTCTGGTATGTTTCCCAGAGCCAAAGAAGAGGGACTCCATAAACAATTTCACGAGGGAGTCCAGCCTCTTTAGAAGGCCAAACCTGGCCTGTGTCTGTGTCTGCATTTGGGCTCTAACCTGTGTGACTACTGGCAAGCAAACCTACATGCCACCAGACACCCTCTTTGAAATCTTTTGTTTAAGCAGTAATTGCCTCTGGTACCTCTGAAGCCCCTCTGCTTTTTTTTTTTTTTTAATTGGTCATTAGCTGTGGACCAGGAGGCATTTTGGAAACTAAACACTCAAATGCACCTGGCTGCTGGTGGGGAGCCACCTAGGGTGGTACCTGAACTGATGTGAAACACTATCCTGAAAGGAACTGTTTATAACAGGCAATGGAGGCTTTTACTTCCCGCAAGTTATTGTGTGTTTTGATCCTTTAAAGAAAGCTGCAGCCAGAAACCATACATTTGGGTTCAGTTGGGTTTCTTTTACTTGTAGCCATCAAGGCAGGCTGATGCTAGCTCCCACTGATAAGGGTCTCCGTGTCCAGACAGCAAACCTAGTGAGTGTTTTCTTGTTCTTTCTGGACCCAGAAAAATAACCCACTGTTCTAGGTACTCCCAATCTTTTTCTCAAGTCCTAATGATGGAGCTTTGAGGTGTACAGCAAAATGCCAAGGGTTCCCCAACTTCCAGTGGGCACAAGGAGAGGGACCACCTGCTAAGAAATCAGATACCCTCCTCCAGGGCCTGGGGGCTCCTTACTGGAAGGTGCTCAGGTAGAGAATGGGCCTGAGCCTGGGGCAGGTAGATGGGCCCCTGCCTCTCTTTCAGCCTGAGGGCCCTGAAATGGCTGAGTCCCAGGCTGTGCAGAATGATTTCCTGGGCCTAAAATACCCAGCCCAGAGTTCTGTTGACTTTGCCACTGATAGTCTGATAAGCAGGGTTGTGCTGGGAGGGGATTCCTTTAAACCAAACATTAAGACTGAGTCATCGAAAGGAAAGTGATGGGTCGAGGCACAAACCTAGACTGGAATCATCCCATAGGACCTACGGTATTCCTGCAGGACTTCCTTTTTAAACATTCTCAGTGCGGATGGTTTTAAGAAGTGTAACGTTAGGGAAAGGAAAGTTACAAGCCCGGGCACATGCCCGAGCCTGCCTCTCCCCGCCAAGCTCACCCGCGTGCTCTCCTCCCAAAACACTACTTAATGGAAGCACTGTCAAGTAACATAATGTTTAACTTTTTAAATTTTAACTTCTTCGATGTTTAGGCCACTTCTCTAGAACCAAGGAAGAGCAGGTTTCTAGGTTCTCAATTCCAAAATGATGCTAATTTCCATCCATAGTGCTAAGGGGCTGCTTCGTGGTTATTTATAGTTAATGTGCTTTAGAAGATGTAGAAAAAAACGATCCCATGATATTTTTTTATGCAGGAAGACGCAATTCAAAATCATTTTTCTACTCTTTTGAATTTTCTTTTCTTTCCACTGCATTTAAATGATGTCACATTCACCTAAAACTATTCCGATGATGGCACACACACAGGCAAGGACAAACCGCTCTTAGGGATAGTCAGCTCTCACACTGACCTTATCTAATGTCCCATGAGGGACACCTGGGTGGTTCAGCTCAGGTCATGCTCCCCGGGTCCTGAAATCTAACCTTGCTCAGAGGGGAGCCTGCCTCTCCCTATCCTCCCCTCTCGTGTGCTCGCTCACCATCTATGTTGCTCTCTCTCTCCCTCTCTCAAATAAATAAATAAAATAAAATAAAAAACTTTATAAAAAAAATAAAGACCCATGAAACACTTGGTCTTCAGTAAGGAAGGGGATGAAGAAGCCAAGTGTTTTCTAGTTCCTATTTTAAGAATTAAATCTCCCTAGCCTCTGCTAAGGAACCGCAAGTATTTTTACAGCTTCTATTACTCCCATCTCTGAATGCTTCAAATTTTAAAACAAAACAACAAAATGGTCACAGTGCGAGAAAACCACGCACTACTCTATGGGGCAAGCAGTTTGAAGGCCAGGAAAACCAGCGCCCTAGGGTGGATTGTCTCAGAGGCTTTTGTCTCTACAAACCTCGACAGTGGGTGTGCCCCTAGCTACATTTGGCATCCTTGATTTCCATAATTTAGGGTTGGGGGAGTTTGGGCACCAGCTTTGTGATTCTGCCTCTTGTTCACAGCCCTGTTTTGTGAAGTCCTCCTGCCGTTAATAATAGCAAATGAGCCCAACCGCACGGACCTAGTCTTCTTTTGGTCAAGCATAATCTGAGAATGAGGTTGGTTCTTAGGTGGGGTCAGTTTCACGAATCTGAGTTTTTAACCAAGCCTGAAGCAAGACTCTGTTTACTGTCCCCAGGTAAACTCTGGTCAGATGTGTGTGGGTGTTTTGAAGGGGCTCAGAGTAAAGCTGGTGCCTCTGATTCTCTGAAGGGCAGCCATCAGGAGCTGACTTAGACCTGTCCCTTACGTCTAAGACACAGCAGACAGGGGTGAGGAGAAACGGTTCTGCTTTTCAAATGACTATCTTTTAAAAACCTCATTATATTTTATGGACATTAACAAATCCAACCATTAGCTACTGATTAACTGCTACTCACATGAAGCGATGTGCCAGACCCTTTGCCTACACTTGAAAAAGCAATGTGTGGTCATTTGTCATGGAGCAGTTAAGGCTGTCCAGTGAGATACTGAAGTTGGTCATTCTCACCCCAAAATGATTTGGGGAGAGGGGGCAAAATTCGCCAGTAAATGTGTGTACACAGACAGAACATCCCCCCTTTTTTCTTGCTCTAAATTTGACTCCAGGAAATTCCTGGATTAGTTATATCATTTCAGATGTTACACTTTACTTTAGATGAGAGGCAGTATTTTGAGAGTATGATAAACAACAATGTCCATCCATCCTCTCGAGCTTAATCAGGACCTGCTGGCGCACAGCCCAGGTGGCAACTCAGCTCTTGGTGCTCAGGGGCTGATTTCTACTAAGCCCCCACTTACCCACACTGTAACTTCACCTCTGAACTAGTCTCTGCCTTCAAGGGAGGGGGGAGAGCGGGAGCAAGAGACTGAGATTTAAGGAATCATAATTCTATCTTATTCTAAATAAAACAATTTAACATAAGCCATTTTACAATACTGAAAATAATACCAAAAAAGAAAAACCCAACTGGCCACTAGAACCCAATTTATCTTTTTTTTTTTTTTAAAGATTTTATTTATTTATTTGAGAGAGAGAATGAGAGAGAGAGAGAGCACATGAGGGGGGGAAGGTCAGAGGGAGAAGCAGACTCCCCGCTGAGCAGGGAGCCTGATGCGGGACTCGATCCTGGGACTCCAGGATCATGACCTGAGCCGAAGGCAGTTGCTCAACCAACTGAGCCACCCAGGCGCCCTAGAACCCAATTTATCTTAACCAGCCTTTTTCTTCTCCTTCCCACAGATGAATCTTTCTTACTGTTCCTTTAAAAGACCTGCCCTAAGCAAAATGCAGAAAGCAACCTTTCACAATCAATTAACTGCCCCTACTACCGCAAGGCTTGAACCATAACAATTTCATCTTATTTTCTCCAACAAACACTTAAATTCCAACTAGCAAATGCCAAGTCAAAATCCCAGACGAAGGGAGAAAAAGGGCAAAACCTTCCTGTAACTTACCTTCTTTGAGATTTGGAAGGGACTGGAAACAACTTTGAATATACCCCCCTCTCTCTTTCTCTCTCCTCCTGATGTTTTCTCCAAGATGTTTGCAGGCACCACTTTTTTTATCCAGACCCAGCCCAGGTGTGTTAGAGCTGAGTGATCTTCCAAAAATGTTCACTTCTCCTGCTCTCCCCCTTGTTTCTCTCAGTTCTTTGCTCCCTAACAAGTCCTGACAAAGGTGTGTCAGGTTTACAGTTACTCCACCCTTCCAATTATTGGACACTTGCAGCCTTTAAAAAAGATCTGCCTCCAGGAATCAAACTTCACAGGAGGCAGAACATCTCTCCAACCAGGATAGGCCCATTAACCATTTATGGGTTTGTGGGGAAAAATGAACAAAGGTAAAGGAAATGCCCTTTAGGACTTTTCCTTATCTTTCATAATCACAGAGCTGCCACAACTTGGTATTCCCCTTCCTTGTGGCCACAGAATAGTAAAAATCCTAAGGTGCATGACTCATGGTGTGGCCAGGCTTGTGGGGGGCCTGTGGTCAGAGCGTTTGATTCCTAGAAAAACTGTGAAGTTGGCAGGATTTACATTCAAGACCTGTTTCTCCTACACATGCCTTTGCTCTCTTTCCTTCATTCTGACCAGGCCAGGTCAAGCCCGCCTGGAGGAAAGGGGTGAACTCGTTCAGAATAAGATGTTAGTGACTGAAAATGTGGGACAATTGATGGCACAGGGATTCATTTTTTTTTTTAAGATTTCATTTATTTATTTGACAGAGGGATAGCATAAGCAGAGGGAGAGGGAGAAGCAGGCTCTCCGCTGAGCAGGGAGCCTGACACGGGGCTCCATCCCAGGACCCTGGGATCATGACCTGAGCTGAAGGCAGCTGCTCAACCGACTGAGCCACCCAGGTGCCCCAGGGATTCATTTTTTAAAAAGGGGCAGCCAGATATAGTGATGTTGACTCCAAAGAGGGATGTGTTAGTGACAAGATATTAGGCACTTTGCCACCATATAACAGAGAGATACTGCTGAGGAGGGTTAAGGGCCTTTTTGCCGTTCAAATCAGGCAAACACAGTCTCCATACACCCAAAGGCATGTGTGGACTCCCAGAAACTCTCTAGTCTCAGCTCATTCCCTGGAGCCATTGGTCTTCCCTAAAGGGTCAATTTACACCAATGAATGCCTGCTTAGGATCTGGCTTTCTAGGACCCCTAGAGACTAGCTTGAGACCCTTGGTATGGATACTATGGGGAGTCTGACCCTGGAACTCACTTTGGTGGTATTCCCAGTCCAGAGGGGAGCTGTAGGATTCCTGCAGTGTAGCACTAATGCGTGTCTGCACCCTGCTCCTGTGGGCACTCGCTCCACGTGGAAGGGTAGCGGACCACCGAGCACCACCTGTAGGAGGCTCACTCCTAAGCCCCCAACATTCTGCATTGAAGTCACGCATTTCAGAAGCCTTTTGATGACCTAGAATGTGACAGTACTGGGTTCTTGCTTTCTGGGATGTTCCTGCCCACCCCAAGTAAATACTTACTCAACATGTCTGCTGTCAATCTCCTAGGAGAAGAGCACTGGGAATCTAGAAGAGGGGGAGCTTTCAGCATAAAATTGACATAAGCCTGCATCATTCATTCATTTACTCACTAATTCATGAATTACACAAAAACATGTTGGCTCCTGCTCGGAGCCAGGCGTTAAACTGTATGTTGAGAGTTCAGTGGTGAAATGTAGACATAGTCTCTGTCCTTACGGAGTTCACAGTCTAGCGGAAGAAGGTAGGTCTTAAACAATATATTATTCTGTTAAGGCTGCCTGGACAAAATTCTGGTGGCTTACACAACAGAAATTAGTTTTCCCACAGTTCTGGAAGGCGGAGGTCCAAGACCAACATGTCAGCAACTAAGTTTATCCCGAAGCCTCTCCCTCCTTGGCTTGCAGAGGGCTGTCTTCCTGCTGTGTTCTCATATGGCCTTTTCTGTGTGTGTGTCTGTGCATCCCCGCTGTCTCACTCTGTGTCCTAATCTCTTATAGGGACACCAGTCAGATTGGATCAGAGCCCATCCTAACAGCCTCATATTAACTACTTCATTAAAGCTGTTATCTCCAGATTGTGGTCACATTTTAAGATACTGAGGGTTAGGCTTCACCATCTGAATTTTAGGAGGGGGACACAATTTACAACAAATGATGTTCATGACAAACAATTATGCATTGATATACAATTAAAAATGTGATGACTATTATAAAGAAGGAATTCTGGATTCTATCAGAGAGGAGGAGAGGTCATCCGGAGGAGGGATGGAAGGGCAAGTCCGGCTAAGAAGGTAACATTTAGACTAATAGAGGAAGGTTGAGCAGAGGTCATACAGGTGAAAGGAAGGATCTAGATTGCTTTAGAATCTAGATGGGGAGAAAAGTTTTGAGAAGGCTCTGAAGTAGAAGAAGCCAAGTAAGTTTGACGAAAAGTGATGCCAGTCTATTTAAGTGTCCCAAAGCAAGGGAGGGTAGCAGTAGGAGAGAAGCTAGAGAGAGAGAGAGAGAGAGCAGGGGCTAGATCACAGAAGGCCTCATTAGCCACGGGAGGGAGGGTTTTTAGGTGTTAGGAAAATGTTCTTAAATTGACATTAGAAAGCAACTCCGTACTGGCACCTGTGAGTGTTTGGATCATTAAGAAAGAAGAGAGACTGAAATTAACATTTTCTAAGGTCTATTGTGCACCAGATATTTTATATACATTTTATTTATTCCCTATATCAACTCTAAGAGGTGTATACTATTATTTTTCTTATTATTTTATAGCTGAGAAAAGTGAAATTCAGGGAAGTTGAGTAACCAGGCCAAAGATTTTATATCTAATAAGTGGCTCCAGAAAGGGCGGAGGGCCTCTAAATGGAGTTAATGACTGATCATATCTACATGATGAAGGCTCCTTACAAAACCAATGGTACAGTGTTCAGAGAGCTTGCAGGTAGATGAACACATCCACATACCAGGAGGGTGAGACATCACAGCTGCAGGGGGTCAGAAGCTCCTGTGCTCATGACCTTCTTAGACCTTGCCCTATGTCTCTCTTCATCTGGCTGTTCATCTGTATCCTTTATCATGTCCTTTAATAAACTGGCAAACATAAATGTTTCCCTGAGTTCTGCGAGCCCCTCTAGCAAATAATTGAATCCAAGAGAGAGGAGGTCATGGGAACCTCTGATTTATTGCCACGTTGGACAGAAGTTGTGGGTAACCTGGGGATCTATTACTTGTAATTGGCATCTGCAGTGGGGGGCAGTCTCGCGGGACTGAGCCCCTACCCTGGGGGATCTGACACTGTCTCCCAGCAGATAGTGTCAGAATTGAGATAAATTGTGGGACACGCAGCTGTTGTTGTGGACTTGCCTGATGTGGGAACCCTTCCCCCTGCCCCCTGACCCCCATTTGGTGACCAGAGTGTCCACAGTGCTGTGGGCTTGGCAGTGACGTGAGAGTAAAGGAAGACACAAGAGGAGGACTCAGTTGGGGTTTTGTTTGTTTGTTTGTTTGTTTACACACAGTGGCAGAGCCTATATTCCATTCAGCTCTTGAACTCTCATTTTCCACTACCTGGTGTATCATTAAAATTTAAATATGCCCATAGCTTTGAACTGAAAGAAAATAGGCATTATCAAAATAGATCAGGCCAAGAACAAATGACAACTTAAATCAGAATGAAAACCATCTGAATAGTGGGGATATTTGCTGCCAACAGCATTATGGTGTTGGTATAATTTATTGATGCATTTAGATAAAAATCTATCTATTAGGACTTGGCAACCATAGACCAATTATTTAACTATAATGACTGTATAAACCTAGACATGCTAACCAACCATTGGAATCAGCATGGCTTTTTTTTCCCCTTGGGGTCCTGTAATAACATAATTCTCCAGGGACAATGGAAAAATCAGACCCAAAATAGATAAACCCCAAAGTAATTCATCAAGATCCCCTAAGCTAACTCAATAGCTAATACGCCTATGTGTATGTGTGCATGTGTATGCTGTTTCCAGAGTCCTGTACTAAGCACTTTGGGATAGAAGGAAATTAAAAGAATTTAAGTGTTTATATTCCAGGTACTCAACATTCATCATTTATTGTGCTTGGCAAAATCATTTATAAGAAGAAATTATCTTGGTACATGGAGTGAAAGAAATCTTATGTTCATTCAGCATTCATATATTGAGTTCCTACCATATGCCTGGTACTAAGGGAGTTGTCTTTTAACAGAAAAAAGCGAAATTCTTGCTGAAATGAAGGACCAGAGTCAGATTTAGGACATAGCAGTGACTAAGACACCGGAAAGGTGTTTCTTGTTCCTTGCTCCATTCAGAGCTGTGTTAATGAGTCACATTTAATCTATTTGTGATGGACTAGAAAGAAAATTTCCTTAAGTGGCAACCGGAAAAATATTCATCCTCCCCAAATTATCTACTGACTTTTAAATAGGTTGGGGAGAAAGGATGCCTGTTCACGCATAGCCCAGATTGGCACCTGGTGACCAGATTCTCATCACTTGCTGAGCAATGTTGAGTATAGGTGGACCCCGTTTTACGTGGCTGCCAAGTTTCTGAAAATTGATGTGTAAATCCATTTTTTGGTGACAGGGTGTTTTTGTCAAATGACTATTCACTACCTCGTTAATCTTTGTGAACACTGAATTTTCTTTATTTGGTTTAAAGGAATGTACCCTATCAATGGATTTCTATGGACTTTGTGACCTTCCTTTCATAAAACAACATCACATGATAGTGATATCTTGTTTTGATGATACTTTCATCCAGGAATCCTGAAGCTTTGGGATATACTTGCCTTGCATTCCTAAGAGACAATAAGAAGTCCACTGAGGAGGTGAGAGAAAATAATTTTATATTTAATGAGATAATTCCAGTACCTAGAGTCAGTGATTCAGCTGTTTTGTTGGATAGAAAATCCACTGATTTTTTAAAAAAGTGAATTCCTACATATTAAAATAAAAATGATACAATAATTATTTGTTGCAGTTTGCTACTATATTTCTAAGACCAGAAGACCATATTTCCACCTAGCTTTCTCTTTGGTTGCATGTACTCCTGGGTAATAAGACTTCCCTGTAAACAATTATGACAACAGCATATGTCACAGTTTATGGAGCAGTTTGGCTTTTGGAAGGATGCAGCTGAGATACAGCATACCAACTCCTGCCCTTCACACTTGGGCTTTAGGTCTCTATCTGCTTTTCCTGTCTATAATGGTTCTTGAATTGTTCCCAAACTGTGTTCTTTGCTGCCTTTAATATAATAACAAAGCACCTGGTTTCTTTCCTTCCATTTCTAATTTCAGATCTATTATTCATTTATCCACTTAGAACCCATACGTATTTGTTGAATGAGTAAACAAATACCTATTGAGTGTCTACTCTGAGCAAGGCATTAGGTGTATAGATACAATTGAGGATGAGATGTAAAACATGCCTTTAAGGAATTTACAGTATGAAAAAAAGGTATATGGATATTCAGCTGTGGGTGTCAGCTATTGTTTGATGAAAGAGTTGTTATTTGAGCTGGACTTAAAAGGATGGGTGGTATTAAGAAACTGAGGCTGGAGCTGAAATTTCAAGCACAGAGTCCAGCATGAGAGGCACAGACCTAGGAAACAGTAAGGCTTGGGTGGAGGATGGTAAAATATACCATGAAAAAAAGAGTAGATGGGGAGAGGTTGGAAGTGTAGGATGTGCCGGTTGGATCATGGGGAATCTGAAATGCCAGTCTGAAGAATGTCTACGTTGGTCTGTGGGTGAGAGGGATTTATGGGAAGTCGAGAAATGGAATGATGGGAACTGGGTAGAACGGAGATTAATCTGGTGATGGTGTAGAGTGGACCAGAAGAGATTAGACAGTGAGACCAATAAAGGACACCAGGGCAGTAGTTGAGGTGAAAGATAAAGCTGAAGTTTAGCAAGGCAAAGATGAAGAAAGGAAAGGAATCAAGGGCGCCAATATCAGGGAGGCTGGGAAGACACAGAGCATTGAGTGATTGCTGCTAGGATGAGCAAGAGCGTAGGGCTTGGGATGACACCGAGATTTTTCCAAGCCAACCACTGACCACAGCAACTTCTCTCCTTTTCCCTAACTCAAAAGGCCTTCTACCTTCCTCAGAAGACCACCTGTTAGAGCTGACAGAAGGATATGGGGAAAAAAAAAAAGATCATTCCCTTGGTTTGGACTTTTCCCTGCCTCCATTTTGTCCTATGTTCATTACCTAACACAGGGGAAGTTTTTAAAAAAAAAAAAAAAATGGTTTCATTTTCTGTCTTGAAGAATTTAGAATTAAGACAATAGGATAATATTAAAATATATCACCTATAGATAATACTCTTAATTAGTTTAAAACCACCATGTGTTATTTCTAACATATGCTCTACTAAATTATCTGTAACTTTTCTTTTTTAAAATATTTATTTATTTTTTTAAAAAGACTTATTTATTTGAGAGAGAGGGGTGGAGGAGGGGTAGAGGGAGAAGGAGAGAGAGTCTCAAGCAGACTCTGAGCTAAGCCTGGAGCCCAACTCGAGGATCATCTCATGACCCTGAGATCATGACCTGAACCAAAACCAAGAGTCTGACGCTCAATCAACTGCACCACTCAGGTGCCCCTTAATATTTATTTATTTAAGTAATCTCTACACCCAACATGGGGCTCCAACTCATAACCCTGAGATCAAGAGTCCCATGCTCCTCCAACTGACCCAACCAGGCACCCCTGTAAGTTATTTCTAATAACTAAACATTTATAGATTACTTTTTATCAAAAGACAGCAATGAGCCAAAGAAAAATATGTGAAGTGTTAGTCTTAACAGTTGCTACCCTTTCACTATCAGAGAAAATATACTCCTTAGATTCCAAAAGATTCCCCCATTTATGGAAGAAATGAAAATCCTGTTTCGGCTGGAAGTCATTCCTAGTCTTCTGTTTGGCACTGTTCACCTGCCCACCCTGGCAGTGTTAAGCCTCTCTAAGAACTGGGGTAAGCCAAGTTATTTGTACTTTATGTGCTCAGAAACTACATGGAAGGGATGTCAGAATCATCAAGGAGATGAACAGTTCAATAGTGCTCATAGAAAAAAAGATGAGCTCTCAAAAATGAATTACTGAATATAAATAGACCAGTTGTTTAAAATGTATGTTAGACTTGATCTCTATTGGGGAGCAAGGAAAAACAATTCAACAAAATAGCAGGAAGCCACCTGACAGATGGATTTATTACTGGATTTTAATGGCTTTTAGGCCAAAGATCTGAAATGTCTGCATCAGGTGATGAACATTCTTTTGTACTATAGGCCATGATTCAGAAGACAGGCTTGGTTCTCACAAAACATGTCCACACAAGGACTATCTTCATTAAGATGAAGACCACACCCTATTATCTGGTTTGTGGTTACCACTATTTTCCTCATGGGTATACCTCTAGTACACAGACTCACTGAAAATCATGTCTTGTTGCCTGACATGCTCATTGACTCAACATTCCAGTGATTATAACACTCATCCAAAAATTTTTTTAAAGATTTTATTTATTTATTCAGAGAGAGTGAGTGAGAGAGAGCACGAGAGAGGGGTGGGAGAGGGAGAAGCAGACTTCCCACTGAGCAGGGAGGCTGACCTGGGGCTAGATCCCAGGACTCTGGGATCATGACCTGAGTAGAAGGTAGACCTTAACTGACTGAGCCACCCAGGTGCCCCTCATCTAAAAATTTTCAAACTATTCTTACATCAGTGGTTCCCAACTTGTGTTTTGGGGCTCCTGTATTTTAGTCATTTGCCAGAATCAGATGTAAATCAAATAATTTGAATTCAGTAAAATTCACCCTTTTTTGTGCTCCATGAGTTTTGACAAGTGCATGTAGTTGTATAACCACGACATTCAAGATCTAGAACAGTTCCATCACATCCCCAAATTCCATTGTGCTCCATTGTAATTCATTCCCATTTCCAGCCCCTGTCAACTACTAATCTGTTTTTCATTCCTATGGTTTCCCTTTTCCAGAATGTCATGTAATGGAATCATACAATTCATAGCCTTTCGAGCCTGGCTTCTTTGACTATCATTTGAGATTAATCCATGTTGTGTACATAATTAGTTTGCCTCTTTTTATTACTAAGTCATATTCCATTGTTTGGATACACAATTTTTATACATTCATATGTTGACGGCCATTTGGATTGTGTCCCGTTTTTGTCAGTTATGAAAAAAGTCGCTTTAAGCATTATGTATTTAGGGGCGCCTGGGTGGCTCAGTCGTTAAGTGTCTGCCTTCGGCTCAGGTCATGATCCCAGGGTCCTGGAATCAAGCCCCGCATCGGGCTCTCTGCTCCGCGGGAAGCCTGCTTCTCCCTCTCCCACTCTCCCTGCTTGTGTTCCCTCTCTCGCTGTGTCTCTCTCTGTCAAATAAATAAATAAAATCTTTAAAAAAAAAAGCATTATGTATTTATTTTGTATGAACATAAGTTTTTATTTTTTGTGGGCAAATACCTAGGGGTGGAATGTTGACCTAGATAAATATAGAGTTAATTTGTTAAGAAACTGACAAATTATTTTAAAAAATATTTGTACCATTTTGCATTTCCACTAGTCATGTATGAGAATTCTTACTGTTCCACATCTTTGGCAGCTCTTAGTATTGTTCGTTTGTTTGATTTTAGTCATTCTAATAAGTGTGGAGTTGTATTGCATTATGGCTTTAATTTGCATTTCTCTGTTGACTAAGATGTGGACCATCATTTCATGTGTTTATTTACCATTCATATATTTTCTTTGGTGAAGTGTCTATTTAAATATTTGCCCATTCTCAAATTGGGTTGTTTTATTATTGAATTTTGATAATTCTCTATATATTCTGGGTATAAGTCCTTTTAGAGAGAGGTGTTTTTGCAGATATTTACTTCATCCCAGTCTGTGGTTAAACTTGCCATTTTCTTTACTTTCTTTTTTTTTTAAGATTTCATTTATTTATTTGAGAAAGAGAGAGCACGAGTGGGAGGAGGGGCAGAGGGAGAGAGAGAACCTCAAGCAGACTTGTGGCTGAGCGAGGAGGCTGACGTGGGGCTCAATCTCACAACCCTGAGATCATGACCCGAGCCAAAATCAAGAGTTGGATGCTTAACTAACTGAGCCACCCAGGCGACCCTGCTGTCTTTCATTTTACTTACATACAAGCATACGCTATATATATAAAGCATAACCATACATAATTGAATATGGTGTTGGTATTAGTATTTTAAAGATTTTATTTATTTATTTGACAGAGAGAGACAGCGAGAGAGGGAACACAAGCAGGGGGAGTGGGAGATGGAGAAGCAGGCTTCCCGTGGAGCAGGGAGCCCGATGTGGGGCTCGATCCCAGGACCCTGGGATCCTGACCTGAGCCAAAGGCAGACACTTAACGACTAAGCCACCCAGGCGCCCTGTTGGTATTAGTATTTTAAACAAACTGTTGTCTGTTAGATCAATTAGTAATAAGAAAAATAAAAGTTTTTATTTCACCTTCATTTATTCCTTTTTCAAGGTTCTTCCTTACTTTATGTAGACCTGAATTTCTGACCTATATAATTTTCCTTTTCTCTAAAAAACTTCTTTTAACATTTCTTTGAAAGGCAGGTTTATTGGCAACTCATTCTCTCAATTTTTGTTTGAAAACGTCTGTATTTCTCACTGACCCCTTTTATTACCACTCTTATAGCAGAAATGATTGGTAGTAATGATAGCCGATCATAATCTCTGTGATCCCATTTGAGATTTGTTCATTGGGCAGATCTCTCTTTTTTTTTCAGTAGCAACATTAAATATTAAGCATGACATGTGTTATTTGTTGCAGTATTTAAGATTTATCCTCTAGGAAAGATGCACACACTGGGTGATTTGCTTTAGAACTATTAATTTCATCTTTTTTATCCACAAAAAATACAAATCATTAATAGTGTGGTGAGTGTTAATGGACTTTGGTATTATGGAGAGGATTTGACCAAGGAGTTCCAGACTATTTGGAAGGAGAAGGGGGCAGTACATGTCAACTTGCTACCATGGCTCTGTGCACAACGTTCTGGATATATAGACTGATAATGTATCATCTGTTAGGGTGGTCATGGTGGTGGCCTCCCAGTTCTACCCCCAAACTGTTCACCTTAACCTACTGCCCTTGTTAATGATGGTTTAGGAAGGAAATGTGACCCATTTGTGGCCAACTGTACATGAAGAATGCCTATCTAGAGACTTTGGGGGAAGGCTTATTGCTTCTAAGGAGACAAGAGATAACCCTTTTCTCTTTCAGGATGTTGTTATGTCTGGATGTGATATGGACCTGCTGAAACACTACAGCATGTGAGCAAAATCACCACAGTGAGGAGATGAGAATTGAAAACATCCTTGCTCCTCATGACAACATTGAGTGCTGGAAGAAATACCATGGAGCCACCCTATCTCTGGATTCCTTGTATGTTGAGATTATAAATTTCCTTATCATTTAAGCCAATTTGAATTGGAATTTTCAGCTATTGGAGTTGAAAGCATCCTCACTAATACATAATAATAGATAATGGTATTCCCCAAACTTAGATACATAATAAGAAATGACATTGTCTAAATATACGTAGATACTGTTGTGAATAATAAAATATAAATTCATTTTAAATGTTAATGAAGTCAAAGCATTCCTCTGGCATTGCCTAATTTTTTAATCAATTGGTTCCAAAAGTACAAATATCATCATGTGGAACTCTATAAAAATACTTTGACCTTAAGAAGAGATATTCACATGTCAAAGGTTGAGAGTGATTCACTCAAATGTAAAGACTCAAATATAGCTCCCTCATTGTCAATACCACAAACACCCAAGACTTACAAGTATCAATTCTCAGAGGATGTTAGAATCTTTGAGATTAATTTTAGTAAAAATGGGCATACTTCAAATATTAATATCACAAAATTTTGGAACTAAAAGAGGTCTTAGAGATCACCTTATGATAATGCAAATGACAAAATTGAGACCCAAATAAACTAAATATGTTATTGAATGTTTTTAATGGTAGAGTCAGGACTAAGATGTATGTTTTTGTTTGCTTGTTTTGCTATGGCTTTTGGGGAAATATTCAAGATGCTTTTTGGGGCTCTTAATTATCCTAACTACTGAGGAGCTTGAAGGATTAGCAAACATGATGGACCAAGCATGTGCCTCTAAAATCCTGTGCAAGTTTTAGCAATTCTCAATGATGAACTTCAGGAGAAAAACCTTGCTCTTGATGATTTTACCATCCATTCATTTCTCTTGGGAGTAAGAAGTAAGCTCAGCCATTCTACATGCTAAGAAGATACTTGAAAGGGCAGGATAATTAGTGTGGCATAAAATCAAATGTATTTTATAAGGTAATTTTCTTGCTATGTACTTTATGTTTATCAGATTATGCTCATTTCTTCTATATTAAATAAAGCAGCCACAGCAGGAAGAATACCTGAAATGGGGTACTAACCGTTAAAAGAAAATGTTATCATTTCTGATTATCTCAAATCTTCCACCTCTTTGGCCTATAGAACACTTAATTAAAATTTTAAATGACCAAAAAATGATAAAGATACAATTATCCAATGCTAAACATCACTGATCATCAGGGAAATACAAATCAAACCTAAATGAGATATGACCTCACACGGAATAGCTAAAATCAACAACACAAGAAACACCAAGTGTTGGCAAGGATGTGGAGAAAGGGAAACCCTCATGCACTCTTGCTAGGAATGCAAACCGGTGCAGCCAGTGTGGAAAACAGTATGGAGGTTCCTCAAAAAGTTAAAAATAGAGCTACCTTATGACCCAGCAATTGCACTACTAGGTATTACCCAATGAATACAAAAACACTAATTCAAAGGATACATGCACCCCCACATTTATAGCAGCATTATCTACAACAGCCAAATTATGGAAATAGCCCAAGTGTCTATTGACTGATGAACGAATAAAGACAATGTCTCTCTCTCTCTCTCTCTCACACACACACACACACACACACACAGAGGAGTATTATTCAGCCACAAAAAAGAATGAAATCTTGCCATTTACAATGACATGGATGCAGCTAGAGAGTATAATGCTAAGTGAAATAAGTTGGTCAGAGAAAGACAAATACCATATGATTTCACTCATATGTGGAATTTAGAAACAAAACAAGTGAGCAAAGGGAAAAAAAGAGGGAGAGAGGGAGGCAAACCAAGAAACAGACTTTTTTTTTTTTTTAAGATTTTATTTATTTGACAGAGAGAGAGACAGCGAGAGAGGGAACACAATCAGGGGGAGTGGGAGAGGGAGAAGCAGGCTTCCTGCCGAGCAGGGGGTCCGATGCGGGGCTCGATCCCAGGACCCTGGGATCATGACCAGAGCTGAAGGCAGACACTTAACGACTGAGCCACCCAGGTACCCCAAGAAACAGAACTACAGAGAACAAACTGGTGGTGACTTTCGGGGAGGTGGGGGGTGAAATAGCAGACGGGGATTAAGGAGGGCACTTTTGGTCTTGAGAACAGGGTGTTGTATGAAGTGTTGAATCACTATATTGCACACCTGAAACTAATATGACACTGTATATTAACTAACTGGAATTTAAATAAAAAGAGGAAAAAAAGAAATATCTTCATTAAAAAAGGAATCCAGTAATCCTCCCCTTTCCCCAGGACTAACAAGAAGCAACTTACACTTCACTATAATTTTTTTATAATAATCCCACATAACTTGGAAGAGTATCACAAATAAGGTTTAGGTCATCAATAATAATACATTACCATAATTGAAACAACATTTTAATAGTAATTTTGGAGGGAAGTAGACAATCTAAATCCAAAACCTGGAAAAACAAACCTAGACTGAGCAGAAATATCTGAGTTGATTGCAGTCATATTGACTTAACTATATATAGAACCTCACACCACTGTTCAAGGCTGCCTGTTTTCTTAGCAATAACTTGTGGCTAGAGAGCAATGTTCTTGGCAAAGGAAAAACACAAAAGGGGACTCTTCCTTTAAAGGGATAAAAATGCAGCAGGTATGTGACCTTTGGGTTTCCATTTTTGGTGTATCTGAGTTAACTTGGGCATCTGAGAAAAGGCTGGGAGAGTTATTTATGTAAACCTTAATTTACTTAATCAGACCATGAGGATTTTTTACGTTAGGAGAGAGATACAAATGGGTGACTGATGAAAGACGGGAGAGTTTCCTCTGATGCTCAAACAAACAGGGTTAGGAGTAGGGTAGCGTGGGAGGGAATTTCCATTAGTTCAAGATCTCATAAGTCAAAGGGGATTTTACCACAAAAGCTGGGGAGGGATTTTGAAATATAAAGTTAATTTCGTTAGATCTTACATGACCAAAAAGCCTCACAGCAATTATCTCCTTGTGCTCTCAGAAAGTTCTTGCAACCTATCAGAGCGCCAGCTTATTAAAGTCCGTGCACTCCCACCCCAGAATACCATTAGGCTTGTTCTAGGGCTCAGGAAATGCATGGGAAAAATGTAAGCCATCATTGGCTATTTTGCAAAATCCGCATAGTGTTAAGCTTGACAATAAAGCTAACAAGTTTAGGCTTCTTATAACACCTCGGGCAGGAGGCCTTATACAGGTAGCCACAGATTCCCCTCCCCATGTAGAGATCGAGACTGTTCTGCTCCTGGACATCAGTGCCCAGTTAGAGAACAAAGAATACAAATCAGAAAAGCTAGTCTTACCCCATAGGCAAGATTGGCTGGAATGATTTGGTATTAACAGAATTTCAAGGGCCAACTGCAAATTTAATGCCTTTGGACACCATCTTGGCTGGGCTGGTTAATGAAACTGAGGGGCCAACTTTACCTCCTTCCCCATGTAGGACATTGTCCTTTGTACCTCCTCTGCACCTACCCACACTTTCTCTGTACCTCTACCATTTGAATGCAGCTGTTGGTTTTCTTAAAGTCCTTGGAGAAATGGACTGGGTTTTATCTTTTTACTCTGTTCCCAACACCAAACGCAGTGCTTATAGTATAATAGAGATTCAATAAGTTTCCTCTTTCCTGAGCTCCTGATTAGTATTCCCAACCAGTACCGTCTGCCTCCATGGATATCCTGCTGGTACTTCAATGTCCACATGCTAAGAACCAGATCTGTCATGCTTCCCCTATCCCCTCCCCTAGGCCATGTCTCTAGTACTGTATTCATCTTTGCATCTACAGCGCCTGGTCTGTATCCAGATCACTGTAGTATTCAGAAAATATTCCTTCCAAGGGGAATGAGAAGTAAGGAAAAAGAGAACAGAAAAGAAGTATGAGGAAGAAAAGAAGTAAAATGAAGAAGGGAGTCACGAAGGTAACAAAGAAGGAAAGAGGAAAAATGAAGAGAGAAGAGGAAGATGGTGCATAGGAAGGTAAGAAGGATAATTTAGACTGGTTTTCCCTAAACCAGGAGGGACAGAATGCATCTAGAGCCCTCAAAAGAAGAGCTAGAACACTCTTTCAATTTCTTCCACTTCCCTTCCAGCATTCTTAACTGCTTCCAATTTGCGTTAGACTCTCCATGTTTTGTGAGTGTGATGAGAGAAGGGACTTGTGGGCCTGTTTCCACCTTCTCAGCCATTCCTGTATGCACAGATAATATCAGCAGCTGGGCTCTTTTCCACTATGGAGCCTGATAATAGTTGTTGAAAATAAAGTGTGATCAGACTCCTCATTCCTAACCTTGGAGTTCTTGAGATGAGGCTCTGAAATGAAGGTCTGGGGTTAGGTTTCATTTGTTTTTCCCATGGGGAATGACTCCCTATTTTGCCTTAGGTAGGTAAAGGGACAAGATCTTGCTTGCTCTTCTGGTCCTGGAGTTTTTACAATTTTGTAACTTATTGTATGTTTCTTTTTTGGGTTCTATTGCCAGCTTATTCTAGGTCTGATGCTCTAATCTCTTTGAGTGATGACATGTCATAACTGTAACCCCAAGACATTTTCAGGTAAAGGCAGGATGCAGGCACTCCTTGATTTTATTTGTGGGAGGTACATTCTAGCCCACAGGGAAATGTGTAAGAAATATTCTGTCATTGTAAGGGGCTTGGTAAAATCATGCTGACATCTGGTAGTTGTGAAGGGTGTTTAGATAGATGAAAAGAGCATTTTCCAAAGAAATTATCTTTTTTTCAACACTTGTTACAAAAAGAGGTTTAAAGGACTCCTGTGACTTTTTTTAAACCAGCGAAAGAACCTGCTATTCCTAAGGCAGCTGTCCTTACGTGCTGAGTCTCAATCTATACACCCCAGATTCCTGGCATCACTGGGAGAGGTTTTTCTATTGGAATAGAGAATTTTACTGAAATATAAATGGGCAAGAGTTTGTGAACTAACTCCCTCAGTCAGCACATGAGACACAATGTGAAAACCAATAGCAAGAGGTCCCTTCCTGCTGAAAGTTCTGGCCCAGAGACTTGAAGGATATTCTTTTTTGCAATCTTTTAAACAAAACAGTACAAGTCCTCATAAAAATAAATTATTTACAGGATACAAATGCTATTAAGAGATTTCTGTAGATTTCTAATATAAATGAATATTAAAAATAATTCAGCTTGTTGCCTTCAGGCATGGTGCTCACGAGGAAATTAGGCAACAGTATCGGTCAGGGCTCAGTAAACCCCATACAACGCACAGATTATCCCAAAAAATTGGAGTTCAGGGGTAAGAATCCTTTTCAGGTAAGAACATCAACACAGTTCATTTTTAGATGAGTCGGATATTCCACAAATCATTAACTGCAGGGATGAACCCCACATTCCATTAACAATGTTTATATTTGTGCAGCTCTATTTACCTGAACGCATCTGAGAACCTTACACTCCGAAGGCACCTAACAGCATTCGGCAGAGGACAGACGTGGCCTCAGAGGTGGAAGCCTGTTGGTATCTCAGAGACCTTCTCAGCCACACCTGAACTTCAAGATCATGGTTTACCATTGGGTAAGAATATTTTCAGAAAAGAAGGATAAGTCTATATATTTGCTATTTTAAAATAATATTTAGATCTGGTGGACAGAAATCTCTAACAACAAAGATGGGTGATAGAAGAAGAAAATATACTTTAGGACACTTTGAGAGCTCCTGTAAACTTCATGCAAGAGTGTGATATAGGAGAAAACCTGAACTAATGAATGAAAAGTTCACTTCTAGCTTCGCAGTAACTCACACTCAGGTGACACACTGCTTTGTTGTAGCTAGCTGTTGAAGGCATTATTTTATTGAATAAGCAGCTATCATCATGTTCGTAGGTATACAAATTGATATTAAAGTGTTTAATAATGGGTATCTATATACAATGGAATATTACTCTGCCATAAAACAGAATGAAATCTTGCCATTTACAATGACGTGGTTGGAGCTAGAGTGTATTATGCTAAGCAAAATAAGTCAGTCAGAGAAGGACAAATACCATATGATTTCACTCATATGTGGAATTTAAGGAAGAAAACAGATGAACATGGGAAAAAAAGAAAGAGGCAAACCATAAAACAGACTCTTAACTATAGAGAACAAACTGAGGGTAGCTGGAGGGGAGTTGGGTGGGGGATGGGCTAAATGGGTGATGGGGATTAAGGAGGGCACTTGGGTGGCTGTACGTAAGTGATGAATCACTAAGTCCTGCTCCTGAAACTAATATTACACTATATGTTAACTAACTGGAATTAATTGATTAATTTAGTAAAGATTTATTTATTTATTTTAGAGAGCGAGTGAGCAAGGGGAGGGGCAGAGGGAGAGGGAGAGAAGCAGACTGCTTCTCTCCCTCTCCTTCTGCCCAACACAGGGCTCAATCTCATGACCCTGAGACCTTGACATGAGCTGAAATCAACAGTCAGATGCTCAACCTACTGAGCCACCCAGGCACCCCATTAACTGGAATTTAAATAAAAACCTGAAACACCAAAAAAAGAAAGAAAGAAAACCAATGGTTTTATTTTCTTACAGTTGTAAACAATTTCTCAGGATCTTGTTTTAATATTTTCCATGAAGAAAAATTTCATTAGGCCTAAGATCATTAGATATCAATCTAATAATTTCCAATGTTTTGGTTTAGTAAAATTAGTATTATAATGAGACCACACTAGCAGTAATTTCTATATAATCTGGCTTAAAATGTTGGTAAACGCATCCTGCCTCATGACAACTTTGAGCTGCCTTTGATGTTATTCGTGACTTTGGATTTCATTAGTTCTATTTATGGATTGCATTTATATGACATGTTTTTTTGGTTGTCTCTGAACACAGCTGAGTGTATCTGCTTTCTTTTCTTCTAATATATAATCAACACTCCAGTATATTGTTTTCAATGACTAAAAAGTCGGTTTATCTCTAATCCAGTGCTCATAACCACACATCCAACAAAGTTCACTCTAAGACCAAAATGCAGTCATTAGATTTTCCCCATTACTCCTGAGTACTTACTAGCAGCCACCACTATGTGCTTCTTTGTGAACGAAGGCAGGTGGGAACAGTTACCTTCCTTTTCTGTCATGATATTAGTTATTTCCGAGGTGCTGCCTTGAGGAATGCAGGGGGAGGAGTGGAGGAAAAATCTCCTGTCCAGACCCTCTCCAGGTTGAATATGGTCAATATTCACATATTAAGGTATACTAAGCCTTTTGAGATGACTATGCCCGGAGTAAGAACTTGCACATCCTGTCTTGAGTCTTGTGTTGATTCAGAGCATGACTCAGTGATCCTCAGTGTGGGGGCTAAGGGTTGATGGCCCATGGCAAGTCCTCCCTGAAACATTATAATAGAATCTTTCACTGGAATATTGACGCATGTTCTAACTGCCAAAGACAAATGCAAGGTAGGCTATCTCTGAAATTTCAGGCCTGTAAAGCAACTTTTTTTTGCCCAGTACTTGGCAATAAATCCTTAACTTGATGTACTTAACTTAAACCACTGGCTAATGACATAAAAAGAAATTTACATCCTCTCTGGGAAATAGCTATAGTTATAAAGGAGACAAAATCAATCAGCAATGGGAAAAAATAATCATTATAGAAACTGTATGAAGCTAAAAATAAATTTTAAAATCCATTCTACTGTAGTGGTGGATACATGACATTATACATTTTTCAAAACCCATAGAATGCACATCACAAAGAATGAGTTCTAATGTAAACTATGCACTTCAGTTAAGAATAATGTATCAATATTGGCTTACAATTATAACAAATGTATCACACTAATGATGCAAGATGCCAATAATAGAAGAAACTGATTGGTGGGGAGAGAAGGAGAGAAAGGGGATATATGGCAACTCTATACTTCCTGCTCCATTTTTCTGTAAACCTAAAAGTGTTCTAAAAAATAGTTTATTAATAAACAGTTTTTCAAATCCAATAAGTATATATAATACAGCTAATATGTAGAAATGCTTGTTGCTACCTCAGAACTTCTGAATTTGAAAAAGGAATAATCTTGAAACATGAAGGGAAAGTAATTGATTCATGGGCTGCTTGTCTTTTGTTTTCATTGCTTTAAAAAAATGACACACATAGAGAAAGGTGCCCAATTATAATAATACAGCTTAATGAATAATCATCAAGTGAACATACCCTCATAAATACCATCTAGGGCAATAAATAGAACATCACCAGCTCTCAGAAACTCCACTTTCCAGGAACTTTTAGTACCATAAATTAATTTTTGTGTTTTTGAAATCATTAAAATGGAATTATATGATATGTAATATTTTGTGTATGACTTCTTTTGCTCAACATTGTGTTTATAAGATTCATCCATATTGTCATGTGTAATGCTGTGCAGCTTTCTGCTGTATGAATGGACTACGTGTTACTTATATGTCAACATTTGAATTGTTTCAGACTTTGACTATTATGAAAAATGCTGCTACTTTTCTTATACATGTCTTTTGTTGAACATGTGCACAAAATTCCTGCTGAAACTATACCTCAGAGGGTACTCACTAGGTTATAGAGTATGTACACATTTAACTTTAGAAACTAATGCCAGATATTCCACAGGAGTTTGCACTCCTACTAGCAGTGTGTAAGAGTTTCAGTTGCTCTATATCCACACCAACACTTAGTATGGTCAGTCTGTTTCATTTTTGCTATTTTGGTGGGTTTAGTATTATCTCACTGTGGCTTTATTTTTAATTTCCCTGATTACTAAGGAGGTTTCCTACCTTTTCGTGTATTTATTGGCCATTTGGGTAGACCCTTTGGTGAAGTGCCTGTTCAAGTTTCATGACCATTTTTAAATTAGGATTGTTTGTCTTTTTCTTATTCATTTCCTTGATATTATCAGTTATATATTTTGTAAATAACTTCTCCCAATCTGTGGCATGTTCCAATCTTATTAAATATATTATTTTAATAAACAGAACACTTAATTGTTTCCTTAATGATCAGTGTGTTTCATTTCTTAACTAAGTAAACCTTTCCGTTTCCCAAGTTCATGAAGATATCCTTTTTTTTTTTTTAAAGATTTTATTTATTTATTTGAGAGACAGAGAGAATGAGAGAGAAAGCACATGAGATGGGGGGAGGGTCAGAGGGAGAAGCAGACTCCCCGCTGAGCAAGGAGCCCGATGCGGGACTCGATCCAGGGACTCCAGGATCATGACCTGAGCCGAAGGCAGTCGCTTAACCAACTGAGCCACCCAGGCGCCCAAGATATCCTTTTTTATAAGTCTTTTAAATTATTATTTTTAACCTTTCACATTTGGATCTAAATCCTCTTGGAACTGATTTTTTTGAATGGTATGAGTTAGGGGTCAAACTTAGTTTAGTTTAGTTTTTTTTTTTAAGATTTTATTCATTGATTTGAGAAGAGAGAGACAGAGATAGCCAGAGAGAGCTTGAGTGGGAGAAGGAGGAGAGGGAGAAGCAGGCTCCCCACTGAGCAGGGAGCCCGAGGTGGGGCTCCATCCCAGGACCCCGGGATCATGACCTGAGCCGAAGGCAGATGCTTAACTGACTGAGCCATCCAGGCGCCCCAGTGCTATCTTTATCATAGGTCAAGTCTCTACTTCTACATGGGTATTTTTTGGACTCTGCTTCACTGTTATTCATCTCTCCTTGCTCCAATTCCACACTGTCTAGATATCAAGATATCTTGCTATCAACAAGATATCAACAACTTGCTCTCTTTGTTTTTGTTCCTCTTTGTTTTTCTTTTTTCGCTGCATCTTGGCTGTTCTTGGGCCTTTGCATTTCCAGTTAAACTTCACAATGAACCTGTCAAACACACACATATACACAAACAACTGCCAAGAATTTTTTAAAAATGAAATTACAGGGCACCCGGGTGGCTCAGTCATTAAGCATCTGCCTTCGGCTTAGGTCATGATCCCAGGGTCCTGGGATCAAGCCCTGCATCGAGCTCCCTGCTCCGTGGGAAGCCTGCTTCTCCCTCTCCCACTCTCCCTGCTTGTGTTCCCTCTCTCGCTGTGTCTTTATCAAATAAATAAATAAAAAATCTTTAAAAAATAAAAAAATAAAATAAATAAAAAATAAAAAATGAAATTGCACAAAATCCATATACCAGTTTGAGGGAACTCAATATCTTTAAAATGTAGTCTTCCAATTCAGGAGCCCTTGTCTACATCTCCATTTATTAAGGTCTATGGGTTAATGTTTATAGTTTATATGCTTATGTTTTATAAACACAGTTTATATGTGCCACAATTTTATAGTTTATACATTTCATAGTTTTCTGTGTAGGGGTTTTATGTCTTTCCTAGGTATTAATGTTTTTGAGCTATTCGAAATAATGTTTTTTAAAATTTCATTTTCTATTATGTTTAATAGATTTTTTACCATTTTGACCTTATGTGTAGTAATCTTACTATATTCTCATATTATTTAGAATAATTTACTAGATTCTTTTGGATTTTCTGTATACTCAGTCGTATCATCTGCAAATAGTTTTGTTTTTTCCTTTCCAGTCCCTGTGTATTTTCTTTCTTTTTTTGCTTTATACTTTGTAATAAGAATTACATCATCATTCAGAACGATGAATAGAAATGATAATAGTGAGCATTCTTGCTATTCTCGATTTTAAAGGAAAAGTCAACATTTCACCATTATATTTATCATAGTTTTTAAATTAAATATTTTATTAGATAAGTTTTTTAAAATTACTAATTTGCTTTTACTTAGCATGAAATAATGTTGAACTTTATCAAAATGCTTTTTATTAACCATCTATTTAGATGGTCATATGATTTTTTTTTTTTTTGGCCAATATGGTGAAGTATGTTGATTATCTAGTGCTGAAATAGCATTGTACTCTTGTAATAAACTCATTTTGGTTATTCTTCTTATACATTTAATGATTTGATTTGTTTGTTTAGGAATAAAAAATATTAAGATTCTAATTCCTGAAGCTCAAGGTTGATAGAGTGTAGAAAAAGATTCTGTGGACTAAAGGATTTGTTTGTGGCATATTCAGCGATATTAGGGCGCACATAGCTACAATAAGAAAGTTTTGCAGGAATTTCTTCCAAGAGGATTCTAAATTTACCCTGTTTAAGACTAAGGCTAACCATCAAGCTTTTATTATAAATACAACTGTGGTCTGGGTACAGAAGCCTTAGGAAGAGAGATTGTTACTCCTAATTTTTGTTAGGGTTTCAGATTCACTTCACAGCAATAAATCCAGCCCTTGAGATAAGCAATTAATAAAAATACAAATAATGAAATTTATTATGGTGATGGTCCTTCAATGTGAAGCATTACTTGCAAAAATAAAAGTTTCTGACTCAAACAGAAGCGTTCATCCAGGCCTTCAGCAGTATGAAGTATCTGGAGAATCCTAGACTTGGGTCTCAGAATTCATGCCATGTTCTTTGAGACATTTTATCTGTGTCTGGATAATGAGATTTCCAAATCCTTTGCTTCTATGCCCCTGAATTAACATGGAAGACTTAGTAAGAGCATCTTAATGGAAGAAGTAACGCTGAGCCACACCATAAGAGGAGGGCTGCCCAAGGCTACTCACCAGATTGGCATCCTGCAGTCCTCCTTAATTAGTCCTGCCAGTCAACACCTAGAAATGTGCTAGATTCACCCACTTATCAAGAACAAGCAATCAATAAGTTACTCTGAGCCTCAGAGGATTTCTGAGAGGAAGACGAGTCAAGATTTAGTCATTTTTCCAAAGTTTCCAAAATTTGATGTGAAAAATTCTAGAAAAAGTAGAAGCACTGTTTCTCTTCTTGGGGATGGCTAGTATAGAGCATGGGCTAAAGCAGGTTGCGTTTCCTCTATGTTTACCAATTCTTCTTACTCTCACTCTTTAGGACATCCTTGTATATAGTGTATCTAGGAGATACAGATCTATTTACCCATTCATAGCATGTAGCACAAGTAACAAAAGTGTGGAGTAACCAAGATTACAGCTTTTAAAAAAATTCTGTATTTTTAAGACATTGTTCCTCTAATATAAGAGGGGGTTAGGTGATGAACAGTGGGGTTCTCCATGGTTATTTTAGTAAAGTCTTAAGGGTGCCCTAAAACCCAGGACTCTATAGCTTCAGACAATGAGATGCTGGCAATAGCAGACCACATACTTCTGCAAGGGGTCAAGCATGGGGATGACATGGGCTCTTTGGGAACAGAATGAAATAAAGCCATATTTCATTTTGTTATATTAACTAAGAGCAATAATACTAGCAAGAAACGTGACCAAAGTCTTTACCCAAGAAAATCCCCAAACTTCTATAAAACAAATATTTGTTGAATGTTGAATAAACACTTAAATCAGTTTACTGATGTTTCTTCTTAATATTCATTTGCTACCTATTCATTTGTTATCTGTTGTCCATTAGCAGACACAAAAGTGTAAAGAAGAGTACATAGGAAAGATTGTAATTAGAAGCATCCTATAACTTATTTTAATTTTTTTCTGCAAATTTAGAAAAGATCAACCTAATTTCAATTTTACCTGTAAAACACCTTTAACTAGCTCATAGAACACTATTGTTCTATTGGAGCACAATCTGAGAAAATTTGGCTAAATGAAAGAGATGACAAAAGTTCTCTGATCAAGCAGCTCTCTTGTCTTGCCCCTGACACTTGTCTCCATCCTCAGCTTTAAGGTAATCACCACCAGCATCATTACCTTCACCACCATTATGTGGAGAGTTACTATCTGGCAAGTTCCATATTAAATACTTTATCTGCATCATTATATTTTATAGAGTAGATATTATTACCCCATATGATAAATTATTTGAGAGACAGAGAGAGCGCAGGGGGAGGGGCAAAGGGAGAAGGAGAGAATCTCAAGCAGACTCCGAGCTAAGCACAGAGCCCAGTACAGGGCTCAGTCTCATGAGCCTGAGATCATGACCTGAGCTAAAATCAAGAGTCAGACACTCAAACACTTGAGCCACCCAGGTGCCCCTGTTTACCAGTTTATTAAAGGATATGATAAAGGATACAGATGAACAGCCAGATGAAAAGATGCATAGGGTGAGACCTGGGAGGGTCCTAAGCACAGGAGTTTCTGTCCCTGTGGAGTTGGGATGTGTCATTCTCCTGGTACATGAATGTGTTCACCAACCTGGAAGCTCTTAAAAGCCCATACCATTAGGATTTTATGGAGGCTTCCTCACATCGACATGATCAATTATTAACTCTGCTTCTAGCCCCTCTCCTCTCTCTAGAGAAGTGGTTGGGGAGGGATGGTGTCTGAAAATTCCAAACTTCTAATCATGGCTTGGTCTTTCTGGTAACCAGCCCCCATCAATAATTCAAAGGGCACAGTGAAAATTCTGCCTGCTGTTAATATTCCCCCATCCCTTGCTCTATTAGGCTGCTACACTGTGACTTGCTCTTATTACTTTGGGATTTTCACCTTTTGAGTTACTGATTAAATAATTAATCATTTATTCTTAATTTATCCATTCAGAACACACTTATTGAGCACCTATGGTAAGCAACAAACTTTAATAAAAGCAAGGATATGAGTTCCAGTAGATGACAGTAAAAGTAAGCAGAATAACCAGGAGTGTGTCCTGCAGTGGCAAGTGACAGGTAGTGAGAGGTAGCCTGAAACCCAGGGCTTGGGAGACTGGGACTCTGATGATATGGGAGGGCTGCTAAGAGGAAGGAAAGGTCAGTGAAGAAAAAAAATCCTCCATATAACAAATTTCTCCAGGGCTCATCCTGATTGAATCTGTGTGATAAATACTGAAGTATCCAATTTGTCTTTGTAAATTCCTAAAAAATATATTTACTTTTCCATTTTTAGCCCCTAGCACATCTTCCATAGTGTCAGTTCAATGATTGTTTCTATAGGGAATTTTATCTGTAACTTTAACTTTCTATGAACTGAGTCATGGTGGGAACTGGTAATTTCAGGTATACCAAAATGTACCCAAACTGGAATTAGAGAAACTCAGAGCTTGGAAAGATTACTCTTCTTTCTATAATTCATAGATGAGAAAACGGAGACCATAGAATTTTAACTGAATCTGCCAAAGTCCCACATAGCATGTTAGTTGTTAGTAGTAGGGACAGTAAAGTTCCCAGCGGCTCTGATTCAGTCTTATCTCCTGCTGCAGCCCTATTCCCAGCAGAATGAATGAACCAGAGAAAAACAGTTGTAAACATCAGTGTGTATCATTTGTATTCACCCAAAGTTGTATTCAAACAAAAATCCCAAATGACTTTCCCATTTTCCCCAATTTAAACTGACAACCCATGATTATGTCATGTGTAAGCAACCTCACCTTCACAGTTTGTGACCACAGCCCATATCATCCCCAATTCACTGCACACAATAACGAAACTCAACAATGAAAAGGTTTGGAATGCTAAAGAAAATTGAAGCAAGGTCTGTGGCTTTACAGCCTTACTCATTTAAAATTTTACCTGCTGTAAAATGTGGCTTATCTAATTTACAAGATATAATCAGTTTTACCCTGATTCTTATAACACTGCATCAGTCTTAAGAAAGTAGAGGTATACCTATAATGCATGTTTACATCTTTATTAGTCATAAAATCTTAAACTTCCATATCTGTTTTTTTTTTCAATTGTATGAAAGGCCTTAAAGAACCTGAGGTATGCATTTCTCATTAAGGAAGAAATCATGATTTTCTCAGAATATAGCCCCAGTTAATGTGCCCAGGTTTCGTGGTGTTTGATCTGCATTTGGACCTCAAAACCCAGGTTAAATTTGCAGAGTAACTTGTAGTATGACATAACCAAGCCTAGTTATCAGTAATGTGTTATAAAAAATGTTGTTTTAAAAACAAGAGTTTTATTCTCCTTAAGGGCAAGAAACATATAGTAAAGATGTCTTTACTTTATAATGTCCCTCTCATTCTTTCTTCTCCTACAGAATTCTTGGTATTGAATTTTGAACTCTTGAGGATGGGTTCAGTTATGGATACAATGATCCAGGAAAGCTTCCTATAATCTTAGCTTGAGCAGTCATTGATGGGTTTATAAAGCTTGCCTTCAGAGCTGCAAATGTTCAATTTTAGCTTTTTAGTACAGACCTATGATGGTTCAACTTACGATTGCTCAACTCTACCATGGTGCAAAAGCGACATGCACTCAGTAGAAACCATAAACTTAGAAAATCTGAAACTTAAAATTTTGAATTCTGATCACTACTAAGCAGTGGTGGGGAGCCCTGGCTCCCAGTCAGCCATGCAGTAACAAGGGTAAACAAGCCATACACTTAAAACTATTCTGTACCCATACAAACCATTCTGTCTTTCCCTTTCAGTATTCAATAAGTTAGATGAGATATCCAACACTTTATTATGAAGTAAATGATTTTGCCCAACTGTAGGCTAATGTAAGTGTTCTGAGCACATTTAAAGCAGGCTAAGCTAAGCTAGGATGTTTCGTAAGTTAGGTATATTAAATGCATTTTGAATTAACAATATTTTCACTTTACAATGGGTTTATCAGGATGTAATTCCATCATAAGTAGAGGGAGATTTATACTCTCAGTCCACATAATTCTAAGCTGTAGTCTTTTAAACCTGTAGTAATATGCTATTTTCACTCCCTAAAATCAAGTCATTTCAGGTACTGGCTCACTGCATCTATTGTTTGATATCTGTGAATTTCTTCTTCTGAAATGAATTCTCTTCCTAGAATTTATTTTGAGAAATTAATCCCATTCTCAGCACAGAAGAATTCTATTTAGGTTGAGGGGATCGGCAAGTCTGAGTCTTTCAAACTATAAAAATGGAAATAGTCATAGCAGATTTTTTGGTGGGTAAAATTGGTTTGATGAGGATTGATTCATCCTGAAAATTAGTGACTGAAAATAAATTGTTATCCCTACAGACAATTTTTGGAATGAAACAAAGTCAGCTTCACATACCTGCAAAACCTAAGGGGAACAGCTCTGAGTGAAGATAATGTGTACTGGTGAGGCTGCTTTTTTAAAAAAGAGGAACATCTTGCCAAAGAGTCAAACTCTTTCCTTTTGGGGCAGCTTAATTGCACAAGCTTTATGTTAATTATTGTTATGTTAAAGATTTGGCAGCTTTACAGAAATCTTAAACTTGTACGTGCAGGTTTAAAATACCCTATTTCAATGGCCCAGAGTTAGGCTAGGAAGGCATTTCAGATAATGGCAACCTGTAGTAATGCTTTTTTTTTTTTAAACCTATGGGCAGCTTATAATTTATAGTTTCATAGGAATTTGCTTAACAAATGTGGACGTGATTAGTTGCCTGCCTTCCAAAACCCAAACCTGTGTTCTTTGGTATCATGGTATTCTATCTGCCCAATGACAGGCTTTCAAAAGTTTGAGAAGACCATGTTTGCTGATGAATGTTATCCCTGCCTTTGGTGTGAATTCCACTCACAGTAGATCTTTGGTAACATAGAAGTTGAGTTTTCAACAACCAGCATTCACAGAAAGGCATAGATTCACAAATTATTACACAGTGTAAGGAAGAGAATAAGCAGTGCAGTGGAGGTAGACTAAGCCTGCATTCCCATGCACTGTGGAGTACTGGAAAACAACTGAGTGACCTTCTCTTGACTTTAAAAAAAAGATAAAATTTGTAAATGGCTCTAAGAAAGGGATAATTTGACTTACTTATGATGTCACATCAAAAAGTGAAAAATAACTGAGATGATGTACTTTGATAGCTGCTATAATAATAACCAGAGGGGCACGTAAGGGGAAATTTTGGGAGGTGGGAGGTTTGGGAAGAGTTTGAGTTAAAGGTGTACATTGTTGAAGGAAAAGTATTATCTGTCTTAATTTTGTGTTAATGAAGTTTAAATAGCTGGGTGAAGTCTTGGAGGACCAAGTCAGGGGGAATGTAGCTGTATTCTATGCTTCCTTTCCAAGATCTTATCCATGGGAAACACATATTTTCACCATAAAAAATGGCGCTATCATTTGTCAGGTGAGGGTCACCAGCATCATTAAGTTTCACACATTATTTTTTGGTGGCCACAGATGTGTGACAGAGTGGAGAGCTGGGTAATGTTGATGTCACTGACAAGTTAGGCATGGTGTGGGGGACATAGGCATGAGGCAGTCTTGGAGGTGCAGGAGACAGGATCAAGGAAAAGATGCCTTTGCTCAAGCCACCTCCCCCATCTTTGATAATGCCTCTCCAATGGATCCTCCCTGGGGATTCAGATCTCTTGGTCAGGGGCTCTGCATTCATGAGGTTTGGTACTGCTCATAAGGCCCATGATGAAAATCTAAGACATTTTTATGCTGCCTTTGGGAGTGGTGGGAAAGAGATGAAGTTTCAATCTTGCTATCAGATCCTGAACCAGACCAGAAAATTCCTGGTTATAGGCTGATTCACAGATTTTCTCTATTACTATACTTATCATCAAAGTTTGCCAAGGGGTTAGAAGAACATATGAAAACAGATCAGTAGTGTCCTAGAACATGGTAGAATGGTCTCTTCACTCCTTATTTTCCTGGTACCATGAGACATTCTTGCTTCTCCATCTAAAAAATATCACCAAGAAGAAAGCTTTTATACTCTCAAGACTGAAACAATAACGAGAGGCAAGAGTAGAAAACTGCATTGACTTCTTTGCAGGCTCTTCAAACAGATTTCAATACTGTGAAATTATCTTGGGAGTTGTTATCTCTCACACTTCAGGTAGTTAAGGATGATTATAAGGCATGTTCTGTTGCTTAAGGATTTGCTGACATCTAATGCCTTTTTTTCTCCAAATGAACGCAGCAGTGACATTTGAGTTAATAAAGGATCTGAGAAAGATGTGGCCTTCAGCTATACTTTTATTACCATTACCTTTCCACAGTCTAACTCCTCTGCCACGACCCTCCCTCCCACACACACCCTACCTACCCCCTTCCTCACCATTATTAATCTAACCTGAATCACTCTATTCTTCTCCAAGAGAACACACCCCAGTAACAGCAATGAATCATAGATGCTCTTGCTCTTCTAGTCTCTAGTGGACTTGACAAAATGCCAGGTCTGATAAAATAAAAGGACAGGAATACCAGGTGAAAGGAGCTCTTTAGGTTCTTGTTCAGTATATTAGCCTCAGTATTAGTTACCAGGTAAGTTTTCTAGTAGCCCTGTGGTGGACAAGTTTTGTTTTTGTTTTTTTTAAATGTTTATTTGTATTGAGGAGTGGAATGGTGCAAGAGTACAAAGAAACTTAGGCATTTGGGCCCTTGTTTCCCTACTATTCACATTAGTTTGGTAAAAAGGAGATTAAGTAACATTAAAGGGAGTGGAAGAATATAAATATATGAATATAAATATATCCAGGGCAGCCCAGTCCTCTAATTCACTAAAGGATGAACTGAAATTGTTGGCCCAATTCACACTTATGTGAGAGCCTACAGAAATTATATTCCCTTTAACTGCTCTAGACCTGTGTGAAAAAGGGAAGTGGACAACATTTCTATTACAAGACAGCAATCTTTTATTGAAACATGGTGGACAAGTTTTTATCACACTAATGCTATTGACCCTCCCCATGTCTTCACACTCCAAGTAGCCAGCCTACTCAGTAAGGCAACCTCTCAGGCATGCCTAGTAGCTAAGTCAAGGGCTCTTTCATCTTGAGGTTGAAAATAAAATCTGTAATTAGGCTAAAGAATATTAAGCAGTTTAACAACAAAGGTCACACTTTGATAAAAAAAAAAAGCCTTCAACAGTCTCTACAAATCAATCAATTATACATTATTGAATTCCATAGGAGATCTTTAGGTAATAAAGAAAAGAAATAGAAATAGTTTGTCAGTTACTCAAAGGGAAATTTATAAAATGGCAGCACTAAAACACATCTTCTTTACCATGGATAGGTCTATGAGAATTGAATTCATGGCAAGAGAAACATAGAGGAGAGTTTTTGAAGATTTTCAACTTATATACAAATGTCAGAAGAAATATTGAAAGCCACTTAAGAGAATTTAGTAGTTTTTGTGAGTGTTATAAATTTGTATTAAATTTTGTTTAACTTGCCCTAATGGACCTTATAAATCAACTTAATCATGTGGATTTTATACAATACCTCACCCAGTTGGATTTTAATCCTGGTTTTAAAAATTTATATTTTTAATTGTTAAAAGAAATTTATGGATACTAGGTGTATCTACATGATATAAAAATTGTATTAATACAGAAAAGTCAATGGAATGGAATTTAGGTCACCCTGAGATTACAGTTAAGATTTGTAAAATAATGCTACAGTTAAGAATTTTAAAATAAATAAATCCAGTGAAATGAAATTTTAAATTGTGGCTTAACCGTGTGTGTGTGTGTGTGTGTGTGTGTGTGTGTGTGTATGGAGAAAGAGAGAAAGACTATTTTCTTATTGCTATTAAAAAAGAATAAAAAAGCCTCATAAAAATTTTTAGGCCTATGTCATCATCCCACTGACAATAATCACAGACTAAGGGAAGAAACATTTACCACTCCCTAATGAATAACAAAGTAGCTAACAGTAGCCTTGGGTATTGGAGAAATTTAAAAACACACAGGGAAAGCCTGCCTTAGGTTAATATTAATTACTATTATCATAGAATTCTATTGTTCAAATTGTTCTCTATGGTAGAATAAGGAGTCCTTGCCTTCTGGCTCTCTAGGGCAGTATGTTTCCCACCCTGAAAAGTTTCAAGTAACATACAATGTCCTGTGTCACAAACAACAAACTACTTACAAGCCAATTGATTTTGGGCACCTAAAGTCATGGAAATGTTTGCTAGGCTTTATCTAAAGATACAATGAAAACTGTAAGGGGGCTGGGTATTGCAGATCCCTTACACCAAGTTGAGAGTGAAAGCTATGTTTCCACTTGGGGATGTCACTGGAGTAAGTAAAATACAACCTTAAATGTGGGAAGATCATTCAGTTCTAACAACACATGGAAGTCAGAGATGTAGGTCAACAAATGCACATTTCTAAATACAGGTTTTTCTGAATACTTATTCTGAAGTTCTTTGAAAATCTGGCCAAAACAATCCCATTTCATATAGCAGTTCACATAATAAGCAAGTCAGAACATTTGCAAGGCAAGATGTTGTTTTCCTTTATGCAGCCAGCAAAAACATAGCTCTAAGCTTGGGCCGTCATGATAAAAGGATTTTGGAGCAGCTGATTTTAGAGAATCATAAAAACAACCCAACCTTATGCCCCAAGGTATAAGGAATATGCAGAGTCTGCATTGTGCTTCTGGTGTTAGGACAAATCATTCTGCTCTTTTCAGTGTGAGTAACTGATGCCGGTGGATGAGTAAAGGGAGAAATAAATGTACAGACAGACCTGTGGCTTGGTGAGGTGAATAACACTTGTATCAGAAAATCATGAGTTCTCTCTTTCATTTTGTAAATTCCTTGAGGTTAATTTATATAATTTTTAAAAAATTTAGAAGGGGAATATATATTATTAGTTATATATGGAGGCACCAAGTTTTCTGCTACTTACGGCTTAAATTGTGTGGGGTTTTATGGATTACAGCATCTTTAAAAAATCTGGCTTTTTTTCGGGAGGTAGTGGAAGGATTAAAGAATTATGACACATACCTTTATATCAATTAGCGAATGGTGAATATAGTTGCATATATAAAATAACGACTATTGAGTGCTTCCTAAATATCTCTTGCTGTTTTCCCTGCCTGTCATGAATTCTAATTTAATCCTCCAATTGCCAGGAGGTTGATACTATTATCCCTATTTTACAGATGAGGAAACCCAGGCATAGAGACACTACAAAGCATATAAAATAATGGTGTCAGGATTTGAACCTAAGCAATTTGCCTCCAAGGTTTATGTCCTTAATCACTGCACTGGGTGCTTAGGACTCAGTTAATTCCTCAGGGTTCTGGCACTTCTAAGATATTAGTTGTTTGTAAAGAGAGAGTATCAACGTTTACAATGGCCATTAAGTTGAAAACACCAGCTCCTTAAAATTCCCAACTTCCAGGTGACTCAGAAATTACTAAGTACTTGTCTTTCCCCAAACCCAGTGCTCCACCCAATTTATTTAACTTTACTGTTGCACAGCAACAGAACGTCGCCACCAGGAAGTGAGGATTTTTAAAAATGTTTTATTTATTTTTAAAACTAATCTCTACAGGGACGCCTGGGTGGCTCAGTCAGTTAAGTGGCTGCCTTCGGCTCAGGTCATGATCCTGGGGTCTTGGGATTGAGCCCCACTTCCGGCTCCCTGCTCAGCGGAGAGCCTGCTTCCTCCCTTCTCCCTCCGCCTGCTACTCTGCCTACTTGTGTTCTCTCTCCCTCAAATAAATACATAAAATCTTAAAGAAACAAAACAAACCTAATGTCTACAGCTAAGGTGGGGCTCAAACTCGGGCCCCATCAAGTCACGGCTCTTCCGACTGAGCCAGCCAGCGCCCCCGCTCCCATAATTATTTTATTTTGTTTTTAAAGATTTTATTTACTTGAGAGAACGAGAGAGAGAAAGAGAGAGAGAGAGCGCGCGCATATGGGGGGGGGAGGGTCAGAGGGAGAAGCAGACTCCCTGCTGAGCAGGGAGCCCGCTGCGGGACTCGATCCCGGGACTCCAGGATCATGACCTGAGCCGAAGGCAGTCGCTTAACCAACTGAGCCACCCAGGCGCCCCTAGGATTATTTTAGACGAAGTTGCTGTCCAGTATTCAGCAACGGCCTTATCTACCTCGAACATCTTAATTCTGGACCAACACAATCTTATTTAGTAATTGGTCTGCTTTCTGTGTAGCCCAAAGGGGCTACATTCTCTCAAATTTGACCAGGAGATTTGAAGCCAAGCTACAGAATCTAAATTTGGGGGTAGATACAGTAGAAAACCTGTAACAGAACCGCCGTTTGCGACATAAAAAGCTGGAAATGAGCTCAATCATCCGCCGGGCCTCTTGGAGAGATTTCTAACATGTTTGATTCCCAACAGGCCACTTAATCCAGCGCTGCTCTTTTGGGGGCTCTGCCTTAGGAGAGTTTAGGGCCGTAAATTTAACCCACAGCCGGCTCTGCGGCTTCGGGTCCCGCCAGGTGTGAGGACTGACGTTGGCTGTGGTGAGCCAGGACAGAGACTGGCGGCGGGGCGGGGGAGGGGCACGCCCAGGCGTACTTCACACACACAAAAACAAGGAAGCTGGAAGGGAAGGCAAGGACAAGAAGGCGGGGGGGTAAGCCGCGAAAAGCAGCACGGCTCCCTCAAAATTCGTCCGTCTGGCGTTCGGAAACACCCCAGCTCTCCCCCAACGCTGCAGAGACTCGCGGGCACGCGCGCGCACAGCTCCCTAGAGCTCCGGCGTTGGGCGGAGCAGAACGGCGAGCGTCAGTCCACCGGGCCAATCAGGCGTCTCTGCGGACTTCTCGTAGCCCCGCTCAGCCACCACCTCCTCGCGGGCGCTCGAGGCCGCGAGCGCGCAGTCCCGCCGCCCTAGGGCGCTGGGCCCCGCGGAGCTGCGCGCGTCGGTCAATCCGGCCAATCGCGCCTCTCTTCCGCCTCCCGTGCGGCCCCGCCCCGCCGCGGCAGCGCGCGTTTTCTGCACTCTGGGGATGGCGGAGGGAGGTAGAGTGTGGGGTAGCGAGGGAATATCCGAGAGTTGGGCTGCTTCGGGTGTCTGTTGTGGAGTCGAGTAGAGCTCCCTTTCTGCGGTCAGGGGACCTCTCAAACCTTCCTCTGACCTGGGGTCTCTCGAGGGCTAGTGTGGGTTTTCTGCAGAGGTGGGAGGAACTCCCCCCCCATCCCCCATTGAAGTTGATGCCTTTGTTTGAGGAAACAGACTTAAGCCAACTCTCCTTTCCAGGGTCTGTTCGCTACTTAAACGGCACAGATGGGCTTGGGTTCCTCGTTCCTCAGGCCTGAGTGGGCATTGGTTCTAGTCACACAGCTTTTTAGGGTTTAAGGTACTGTGACAGGTCTGATTGTTTTTCGAGTCAAGATTTCACTTGTATTTCCTTTCATTATAAAGCTGGCGTAACGAAGTTAAAGAATTCCTGGAGAATTACAAAATTGTTATTTTCCCCACCCCCTATGTGGCAGATTTGAGGATATTTTGATAGATAAAATGATGAGGTGCTAATTTGTCCTGAAAAAACTAGTAGTCACCATGTGGACCAACACAGTCTTATTTAGGAAGGTAAATGGAAACTGCAAAAGAGCAAGAATGAATCACAACCAAGTGAACTTGTTGCGGGCTTATTTGTGGAGATTACATGTACAACAGTAAAAAGTTATGTTTACAAAAACAATATATAGAGATGGGTTAATTTTATCTACATTCTGATTTTTTTTTATTTTTTATTTTTAGAGGTAAACCAAGATTTTATTTTCAAGATGGAAAACCCATCCGACTCAGGTGTGATTTTACCTAGCACTCCGCGGGCTTGCGCCAATCCACCATCTCCCCGGACAAGTAGCACAAGAAAACAAGTATGAATATTTTAGTTCTTCCACTGGAGCTATTCTGTATTTCTAGGTATTGTGCCAGTAGTGGGTATAATTCTACCGAAAATTGTCAATTAACATAATGTGTAGATCAATAAGTAGATATTGAACTATTAAATAATTTTAGGTCTTTATCCTAAGATAAGGTGTTTGACCCCCCCATTTTCATCTTGAATCCGTTATTTTCATTTAGTTTCAGATAAGGTTACTACAAAATTCCAAACTGAGGAAGTTTGAATCTGCAGTATTCTGAAGGTCTTTGGTGGCAGGGATCTAGGTCTTTTCCTTAATTTGTAACTGAAGCACTCAGTAGTGTCAGGAATGTGCTAGTTGCTGAACAAATTAAATTAAAGACATTTTGTGATGGTTACTTTAGATATATGGAGATATAAAGCCATCTAGTGGTGTCAACTAAAGAAATATAAGGTCTTTAATTCTAGTAGATTTATTTACACAGGAATGTTTTTCTTGATTAATGTTTTGTGCTTTTTTCAGCCTATGAGTGCAACACTTAGAGAACGATTGAGGAAAACTAGATCTTCATTTAATTCCTGTTACAGTGTGGTGAAACGTCTTAAAGTAGAGAATGAAGAAAATGATCAGACTTTTCCTGAGAAACCAGCATCTTCAATAGAAGAAAACTGTTTGGAACTTCAAGAAAGTTTTAAACACATAGATGGTGAATTCAAAGAAAGTACATATTTGAAAAATACCTTCAAGAGTATCAGTGCATGTGAATCTAAATCTCTTGATACTGAGTCTTGCAGTGATCTCCAAAGTGACTTTGTGAATGAGAATCTTCCAAAACAAGGATTAAGTGAAGAAAGAGCAAAATTGGTGAAGCAGATTGAGGAGAAAGAAGACTTTCTTCGGAGGCTAAAACTGGTCAAAATGTATAGATCAAAGGTGAGAATAATTTCAGAACCACTTAATTTTTTTTATTTTTAGATAAATGATAGGAAAGTAATTTCCAAGAGAAAATAAGTTTATTTAGACATAATAAGCAATAAGCCATTTATCGAGAAACCTGGCTTCCAACAACTGTAACTCAAATGTAAGTCATAGATTTAGAGTAGAAGAGGCCCCTAAACACCAGATACAACTTTAGAAAGTCCCAGCTCTCATTTAATATGCAGTTGAAATTTTTCTCTCCAGTTTCCAGCGTGTAGCAATATTAATATCAAATGATAGATGCCAAGTACAGTGAGAACAAAAGTGACAGCTGCCAGTGACTGATTAAAAAAGCTAAAAATGGGCCACAAAGTACAATAAAAAATATTTTTAGTAATAGTCTTGTGTTCTTCCAACTTATTAAAATGGTATTTTAATTTGATAAAACAACAGGTATTTTGTTTGATAAAGCAACAAATATAAATTAGATTTTTAGATTTCAACCCAGATAGGTTGAATTAAGTAGAGGCTGGGCACTTGGAAGAAGATAACCTTTACTGACCTGGATCATTCATGACTATGTAGTGGCTCCTTCCCCAGAATGTGGTATAAATGGGGGAATAGTAGATCTTATTTGCTGTCTTCAATTTTTAGGACTTTTCTAAATATAACGACTTGGGTCTTAGGAGATAGTGAATGTTGAAAAATATTGTTGAATATTTTAATTTATATTTCTTATATTTTATTTATATTGAATATTTTCAGTTTTTAAAAGTACAGCTATCATAGAAAAAGCGTTTCGTTTTGTTTTAACCTATTGTTGCTTCTCTACATAGTTTTGCCCTATTTCATGATGATTTGATTTGTCCCTGAGGATAAGGATGGTCCAGAGGTTGGACCAAACAAAATAGCCATAGAACTCAATTTGAGGGTCATTGTAACCATTCTACTTAAAACCATCCTCCTTTTTCCTGGGTAGAAGTCCCAATCTTGACCCAAGTGTGTTACCCTTTAAACCTACTCATTTACTAATTTAACAACTTTCATTAAGTAAGTTAAAATAGGATGCCTAGCTAGTTATTGACCTATTTTTTTTTTCCTATTTCAGAATGACCTGTCTCAGTTACAGATGTTAATACAGAAGTGGAGAAGCTGTAGCCAGCTGTTGCTTTATGAGTTGCAGTCAGCTATGTCTGAAGAGAACAACAAACTCAGCCTTACTCAGCTGATAGACCACTGTGGGTTAGATGATAAATTACTACACTATAACAGAAATGAAGAAGAGTTTATCGGTGTTTAATTCATAATTTTTTTTCCAGAATATTTTTGAGAATGACAACTTAAAAGATAATACATTTTAAAAGGAAGGTAGAAGCCATTAGGGCCTAGAGAAAGGTATCTTGATGAATATCAATTTAGGGCACTCTGGTATATAAATATAAAATAAGTTCTAAAATGAAAATTTAATATTTTGGATAAGTTTGCCAAAGAAAACTTGACATTTAAAGAAATGTGAAAAAAAATTAAATCATGTTTAAAAAATAATTTGGTCATTTCTGGAAGTCAAATTTAATACATTGTTTTGTTTACTGTGGTAAAAAAGTTCTATTTTTTTTTTAAGGTTTTATTTTAAATGTTAAAAAATACTTCAGTCTGGTTAATGTCTAAACCTGAAGTGGTCTAAAAATGCCTGCCTGTCTCCTAAGTTTATGAACCGTGTTTTTATCCATTTACCACATACTTCCTTCTGCATGGTTGTAGCAGGTAATTAAAGTTGTTCATATGTCCAAAATTTTATTCTTCCTTGTCTTTTCAAATTTGTTTATTGTATTCTTCATCTCATTTAGTGAAATCGCCATCTATCTCTAAAAACAACATATGCTCATCCCCCACTTCAAGGTATACAAGGTCCTTCACGTTTGTTTAGCTTTCTAGCTGCATCTATTCAGTTCATAGTGACTCCTCAGCCAGAAAACCACCTTCATAGGGTTGTGTTTCTGGCTGCTATATTGTACAATGCTACCTGTCCTTGGGGCTTTATACAGAGATATGACCCAAGCTGGCCCAGTCTGAGAATTGGAATTGTGCTCAGGAAAAGAAAGCCCATCTCTTTTTGTGACTGAAGCTGTTGTAGGTAAGTTTGGAAGCAGAAAAGCTGGTGTGCTAAGAAGGATAGTATGTGCCCTTACTAAGAAAGGCAAAGATGTTAGATGGAGAGAGAGCTTTGTGGATCAGTGGCTTCCTGGTTCTATTATCCAGTCCTTCCTGAGGGCCTTCTGGATTTCTGCTTTTGGGTCCTTTTAAGGGCTAAAACAGCTTTACTTAGTTAAAAAAAAAAAAAATCCTGAACGTATTTCCCTACTAGTAGATAAATAGCCACTACCCTGAGGCCCCTCCTCCAGGTGCACCCCATTTTTGGCCCAGTTCCGCCCCATGATCTAACAGACCATTAATATTTGGCATAGCAGGAGACCTTAGGACCCTGCTCTTGCATCCATTCTAATTGTTAGTGTCCATGCTGGTACTACCCTTCCCCCTTGCCACACACCCCCGTGTCACCACACACACAAATTCTACCTTCTAGACACTGCCATTGTCATTAGCTGCCATGACCCCAGGAGGACTGACCCAGGATTCACATGGGCCTCCCCTGACCCTGAGATTCCTAGGTGGGTATCCCTAGGGACCTGTGCTGTTGTGAGCCTATCAGCCTCCATTGCTGCTCGCTACACAGCTAGAAAACCTAAATGTGGCATGGGAAGTGGTTTCCCTAGTGATGGTGCCGGTATTTGGCTGCAGCTACTTACTGTTGATTAGCATATCCCCTGGAGTCACCCTCGAATTTCCACTTGGAGGAACTATAGCATCAGTGGGACTCTAGTTCTGGGAGAGTTGGGGAGAGCAGATGGGGACATAGTAATGGGCATTTCCAAGGCACTAGCTGGGTGTTTAGGGCTCTAGCAGCACAATGGATACTCCTGCAACGGGAGGTGGGTCATGGAACATGCATCAGGCTTATGGGAGAGTTTGATGCCCAAGATGCCCATGAGGCAGGACCCTTTTTTATAATTTCTGTTGAATTTCACCTCTATTTAATGGGATACATTTATTTTAAAAATCACTGAATACTATATTTTTATTCATAAAAATGAAAGCTACCACTTAGCATTGCTTTGTGCCAGTTTAAAAAGTGTGTTAACTCATTTGAGTGTTAAAATTATCGGCATCCCATTTTAAAGATGAGGAAATTTAAGATAAAGTAATTATTTAAAAACTAAATAGTTATTTAAAGCTCAAGTGGCAGAGCCAAGATTTGAAACCAGGCAACTCAGCAAGAGAGCCCTACTAAGAACCATGCTATATTTGACCCAGTTAATTATATTACTACTTGATAATATAGATAATTTAAAGAACTATAAAAATATAATTGCTGTTAGTTCAGCAGAAGGTAAGAGGAATCAGTACCATGGACAATATCTAGAGTGGGTTGGGGTAGATGACCCATGTGCCCTTCAAAAGCCAACCCCCAAAACCAGAAGATGTCTCCTGTTGAAAGGCGCTGCTAGTAGAATATAGCTTGCAGACAGGAGATTCCTGCTAACCTCCACTCTATCTATGCCTCAAAGCAAAAAGCTTGAATTATCAGAGTCACCCAGGGTAGCCACCAAGAAATAGAAATTAAATAGGGTGTTAAGATCTAGGAATCCATGGTGAAATTTGTGGCATTGACTATTAGCAAATGGAGCCTAATAAGGCAACTAACTAATCCTGGTCACCTAGAATTTATATCACCAGAAAAAATGGAGAGAAAAAAAGCCTAGTAGAACCATGATTGACTCAAACCAAGAGGACAAAGGACTTTGACAATCTCATCATAAGTACAAAGTATTTGTACTCTTCACACACTTCACCCTTGGGTCCAACCTCCCACCCCCACAATCACCTTCTCAGAGATAATTGTGAAGGATCCGAGATGCAGGAAGTGTTACCAGTGGGCACTTGTCTGCTGAATCAGCCATATAAACTACTTGAGGAGTCATTCTGGTACTAAGGAGGGCTATCAAAAGTGATGTTGGGCCTATTATTTCTCTTACATTCCCACCCAGCATTGATCAGTATATGGGTAATCAATTATGGTACTACCCTAGCAGTCTCTAGAAGATTTTAAATATCTTAAAGATTTTTTTTAGAAGGTTTTATGATAATAGTTCTCTTGCTTTACCTACACCTATGCACACTAGATATGCTGTTGCAGATTACACTTAACATTTAATTCACAAATTTCAGAAGAATGAGACCATGACATTCCTTGGAGATTGTGGTCAAGGATCCCAATGGTATCATCTTGGAATGCAGCAGTCCACAGGCTATGGAAGGGGGAAGCAGTTTCCTGACCATTTAATCTTCTCATTATTTAGTTATCATCATCTATTTCAATGAATATGCAATGTAGAAGACTATGTTATGTTTATGCAGAAAAAAATACGTTGTACTTTTCAAACAGTTTAAGCCTTGGTAAAAGGAAACAGTTCACTTTGTTCTCATTGCTAGAATTGGCAATAATCCTTAATGTTCTGAGACTTTTTTTCTGATTATAGAAGAAATGCTTATTGAAGAAAACTTGGGAAATATAGAAAAATATAAAAATCATCCATTAACTCATAAGTTTTCTGGTAATTTTATAAAATTAGAAATGCCAGGAGTGGCTAAGAGTTTTTTGTCTTTATGATAAAAATTAAGACTAAATGAGTAAATGAGTAAAATCATCTTGAATATTTTCAGTTCATTCTTGAACGAAAACAATTCATGATATTTTACACATTCATGCAAGACAAACATTTTTATAATGATTAAGATAGACATTAAATAATTTGCTATTAAAAATATGCAACTAAGAAGAAGTTCTACTTAAATATCCTGATATGGGAGAAAAAGAAATCATTTTAATAAAGTGAAATTATTTTTTAAATGATTGATTGCCTTGTGTTTCCCACCAGCATTTTTATATTTGAACAAGAGCAGGAAATGTTTTCATCCTTAATCGTTCAACTTCAGCCTGCAGTATTGAAATCTGTTCAGCTTGTTGTTTTGCAATATTTGTTAACTTTTGTTGTTGCATCATGTTTTCATATCGTTCTTTGGCAATTTTTTCACAAGTCAGTTTAGACCCTACCCCAAAATTGAAGAAGAAAAGAATTAGTTGGATTATTATCTATATTTTCAAATATAGAAACAGCACTCAGAATCAGTTAAACATGTAGAAGAAATGCTGGTAGCTTTGTAACTACTGACCAGATTTCAGGAATAGTGATTACTTTTAAGAAACCTACAGTTGAGTAAAGAAAAAATATTCTTACCCATTGCATTACAGATGTCTTTTCTCTCTGAGACAGCCACCAACTCTTCTCGTAAATTGCAGCTTAGAGTATAATTTGCTACATCTTTTTGATTGCTGTACCTTCGCAGTTTTTTTAGTAGTTTTTTGCAGTTTTCCACATTCTTTTTGTGGGTCTGAAATTTTTGTTCCCATGACACCCCACAAAAATAATTTTGAAAAAAAGCATTTTACAAAGACATTATTTTTTAAATTTAAATTCATTATTATCAAGATATCATCTTATCACCATATCCCTATTGCCTAACATAATGCCTGAATATAGTAGTTAACTAAATTGTTTAAAGATAGAATGGTATTTTAATATATGTTAGAAAAAATCTTATATATTCTTAAAAATGAGATTAAAAAATACATAGCCTTGAGATTACTTTGTTTCCATCTTATATATGCTATACAAGCTAAACTGATTAGCTTGTATAGCATATATACATAACAAAACAAAATTTGTTAAGCAGTAATGAAAAAACAAAGGCTTTACAAAGCCCAAGAAAGACTATCAACACTTCTGTTACATAAATCACAACTTAATGTGAAATCGGAAATTCATGTACACTCAGATATCTCCCAAGCGGTTAATTCTAATATTAAAAGAAGTACTTCAGTCTACCACACTTGTTATGGTTGCAAAGACACTATTCAGGGACCTCTAGATCCTGAATGTCAATAATGGACCACGATTTTATTAGGTTCTGTTTGAATTCATGACTTGGAACACTATGGCTTTGTTCAAATAATTCAAAACTGTTGGGATTATAATGATCAATACCTTTGAGACCTACCTTCTCTAAAACAGCAATGGTTTGCTCCATTATTCCAATTTGAATGGCAATCAGAGTCTCATAGTTTGGTTCATTTAGGTACTTGGAGAAGAAAAAGACCCCATAAAATATGTAAGAATATTTTACTCTATTCTTTCAATACTTTATAAAACACTCTTAGTTTTGAAAGTTACCATTTTCATCAAAATTATCTAAGATTGATTTGACTTTTGTGCCATGATATTTAATTGTATTTAGCTATTGATACATTCACTTGTATATTAATATTTACAAATGCCTAGAGTTTATTTTCTCATTCATTTATTCAACTCACCAAATATTTATTAAGTGTCTCATTTGAGCCCTATATTAATAGTGTTCCAGTTAAAGATACTAAGGGAGATACAAAGATAGATAACATGACTTTAGCTTTCAAAAAAAGAGCATGTAGATATGATTAGTTGCCAGAAAATATGTACAGTGACATGCAAATTCAAAGGTTGTTTGGGAAAGGATGTGGTTTTTCTGGACTGGGGAAATCCAGAGGCTTTTTGAGCAGGTGGCATTTAAATTAGACCTTGAAAAATAGATTTGGGATGTGAAAAATGTGAGGAAAGATATTTCAGGTTGAAGAACCAGTAATGAGAAAAGGCACAGAAGTAAAATCCTAGAAAATATCAATCAGTTTGTTTTGAGAATACTAATGTATAAGAGGAACAGTGGGAATGAATTTGAAAAGTTAGGTTGAAGGATGCAGATCCTCCACCTAAAGATTTCATAATTCATTTGCCAGGTAAGAAGTTGCAGTTTAAAATGTTTGAGTGGAGTAGTAAGGTTATTAGAGCTGAACAGCAATATTAATCTAACAGCAACATACAGTATAAATTAGATAAGAGAAAGCCCAAAGGTCAAGAGACCAGCTAGGAGATTTTTTTTAAAGTTTATTTTTGTTATTATTTTATTATTATTATTATTATTTTATTATTTTTAGTAATCTCTACACCCAACATGAGGCTTGAACTTAATGACCTTGAGATCAAGAGTTGCATGCTATTCCAATTGAGCCAGCCAGGTGCCCCCCAGTTGGATTATTATACAATAGTCTAAATCATGGAAAAGAAAAACTGAGCCAGGCTAATGGCAGTGGGGATAAAGAAGAAGGGAATAAGTAGATAAACTAGGCAAGACTTGGAAGACGGGAGAGGGGAATCAAAGATGACCACAACTATAAGCCCGAGTAAGTGGTTGAAAAGAACAGAAATAAGCATATTAAGAAGGGTTGCTGTTGGGAGGTGGGAATGTAGAAATAGAGCTTGAGGGAGATCAGGAACTGAGAACTTGGATTGGTCTTTTAGAAGTGATCACTGAAGTTAGAAAAATCGAGATCAGCAAAGGAGAGGGCATGGGAAAGAAACAGAGCAAAAGGCAGGATCATAAAGAATAGTTATGTATAAGAGTTAGGGGGCGCCTGGGTGGCACAGTCGGTTGAACATCTGACTCTTGATTTCGGCTCAGGTCGCGATCTCTAGGTGTGAGATTAAGCCCCAAGTGGAGCTCCCCACTCAGTGCAGAGTCTGCTTCAGATTCTCTCCCCCTCTGCCCCTCCCACTTGTGCTCTTTCTCTCCCTCTCAAATAAATAAATAAATCTTTTAAAAAAGGGGGGGGGCTAGAAGCAAAAGAGAATTCAGTAAAAGAGGCAGAGTGGCCTGACATGTTGGAAGAAAAATAGCAGAAAACAGGGTTGAAAAAAGCCAGAGGAATGGGCAATTAAGATGGTCAAATGCTACTAACATTGAGTGATGGTGATGACTGGGAGACAGACCACTGGATTTGACGATTAGGAAATCATCAGAAGACAAAGAATTCATAGACACATCATGAAAAACTACTGGCTTAGAATGTGCTTGATATTACAGAGGTGTCTTATTAAATACTGTTTGAATTAATGAATACATTAATGAATGAAATTAAAATTACATAGTGGGGCAGGGAGAACTTACCTTTTGACGATCTCTTGAAAAAAACAGCATCTGAATATCCCAAGCCTTCTGATTTAGATCTTCCATTTCCATCTCCATTTTCTTATGTTCCCACTCAATCTGAAATATTCCTTTGTGGACATCTTTACTTTCCATCATGCTAGCAACTTTCTTTTGTCCTTGAGTCTTGAAAAAAAAAGTACATTTTGATATTCATAGGACTCTACATACAGGATACAGAATATCTGAAGCTGAATGCTATTCTTAGAAAACACTTGGATCACAGAGGTAATTCTTTTTTTGGAAATTATTTTAATTAATTATTTTTTTGAGAGAGAAAGTGTGCATGCATGAGTGGGGGGGGGACAGAGGGAGAGAGAGAGAGAGAGAGAGAGAGAATCTTAAGCAGGCTTCATGGCCAGTGTGGAGCCCCACGCAAAGCTGGATTTCACGACCCTGAGCCGAAATCAAGAGTCAGACACCCAGGCACCCCTCTATCTTCTTTTTAAAAATGTAGTAGACATTAAAAAATTACTGATCACTAAAAAGCTGATAGGTACTAAACAGAAAGGATTAAAAAATATATATAAACAGCATAGCCAATTTACTTTATATGTCAGTAATTAGGCAGGAACGCTTTTTGCCATCACCAGTCTACCAGGCTGTATGCATTTGTACCCTACTCTCTACCCTGCTTCCTGACACTATAGACAAAGGACTGTAGTTCAGTGCAGCCAGGCACAACAGTATCTATTGGTAGCTAGTGGAAAAGCAAAAAAATAAATAAATAAAAAATAAAATTGAGTGGGTTAAATATATTTAAACACCTAGATATTTTGCACTTGACTTCAAATTGCCTACATGAAGTTCAGGAATATTTTCATGAAGTTGTTCTCCCAGATTGCTAACAGTGAAACTCATGTCTCTAAAATAAATTTGTATGAGTTCCATCAGTTAACATTTTACATCTTTCTTCTTAAAAAACAGCTTTTTGAAGTTCATGCCATTATATTATACCATACCTTTTTTAAAGGTACCTCTTTTTTAAAAATTATTTTCCATCATGCTACTCTTTTTAAAAATTATTTTCATCTTCTGATCACTGCTTGGCCTCTCAATTCCTTGAATTTCTCACTTTCAATGATCTCTTCTCCATCTCACTCAGACACTCAAATCCCACAATTACACCCTTGATCTTGTTGTATGTAACAGCTCCAAAATCTTAAGTTCAAGCATTTTTCTAGGTTAGTGTTTCTCAAATGTTGGAGATATTGCCCTCCCATAGGAAATTAAGATTATGTTTGCAGAAATTTTTGGCTGACACAACTGGAGGGAGGTGTTGCTACTGGCATCTAGAGGGTAGATGCCAGGGATGCCACTAAACTTTATGCAATACACAGGACATAATCATCTGGCCCAAAATGTCAGTAGTGCCAAGGTTAAAAAACACTGCTGTAGAGCTAGCACATCTCCTTTCTGTTCTCCTTTCAGTCAACTTTTTTTTCTAAGATTTATTTATAGTCACCATCTCTACAACCTCACTTCATATTATTTCTTCAGTCACAGCCAATTGACTTTCTGCTCCAACTTTCCACTGAGACTGCTCTTGTCAAGTAACTGACAATAGTGCATGAGTCCCTTGTCCTTGGAGACATTTTTCTCATGGTTTTCAGGTTTCCTCCTTCATTGGCAACTCCTTCTCTGCTAGATTTATCAGAGTTGGACTTTGGGCACTGGCCAAAGTCCCATTCCTAGATGGTCTCAAGCATGCTCATGGCTTAAATTATCCATATGTAAATATCTATATGTAATAATCCATATATAATAATCCATATGTAGTTATCTGTATGTGATCTATATATAGAATACTTCTAAATTTATATCTCAGCTCTAAATTCTGTCCAGTTGATATTTCCATTGGAATGGTTTTTTAAAAAATTTATTTATTCATTTGAGAGAGAGGAAGGGAGAGAGAGAGCATGCACAGGAGTGGGGAGGGACAGAGGGAAAGGAAGAGAGAGAATCTCCAGCAGACTTCCCGCTGAGCAAGAAGCCATTTGTGGGGTTTGATCCCATGACCCTGAGATCATGACCTGAGCCTAAATCAAGAGCTCAAGCCACCCAGGTGCCCCTCCGTTGGAATGTTTTATGTGCATCTCAAATTAAACAAAGTCCAAAACTCTTCGTTTTATGTCCCAGCCAAAGCTACATGTCTATAGTTGTTCTCATGTCAGTTAATGACACTATCATCTACTCAGTTGCTCAAAAGCCAACACTTTAGGATTTATTCTTGATCCTTCTCTTTACCATTCACTTTGAATCCATCAGCAGTTTTGATAATGATTTTTGCACTTACACTAACAACAAAATATGAAGGAGAATTTAAGATACTCTGAGAAAATAAAGCTGATGGAGTTCCTCATTAGTAGACCTGCTGTACCAGAAATGCTAAAGGGAGTCCTTCAACCTGAAGTCAAAAGGCACTAGACAGTAACTCAAAGTCAGAAGAAGAAATTAAAAAAAAAAAACACTAAAAATAAAATGCAACTACATAGTAGATATAAAAGTCAGTATTGTTGTATTTTTTGTTTGTAAGTACTCTTTTTTCCTCTATGATATAAAAGAAAAATGCACCAAACAGTAATTATAAATCTATGTTAATGGACACATAATGCATAAAGATGTAATTTGTGACAATAACAACAGAAAAGGGGAGGAACAGAATTGTACTGGAGTAGAGTTTTATATACTAGTGAAACTAAGTTGGTGCTAATTTGAATTAGTTTGTTATAAAACTAAGATGTCAATTGTAATTCTTATGGTAACCACTAAGAAAACAACTAAAATGTATATAGAAAAGTAAAAGACAAGGGGATCAAAATGGTACTCTGCAAAAAAATCAACTATATATAAAACAAGGCAATAATGGAGGGATTGAGGAACCAGAAAATATGATAGAAAACAAATAACAAAATGGTAAAGTCCCCCCCTTTTTTCCCACTAACAATTACTTTAAATGTAAATGGATTAAACTCTATAGGTAAAAGGCAGAGATAGGCACAATGGATTAAAAAAATGATCCAATGATTTTCTGTCTAGAAGAAATTCACTTTAGATTCAGTGAAACAAATAGCTTGAAAGTGAAAGGATGGAAAGATACCATCTGTGCAAATTGTAATCAAAAGACAGCTGGGGTGGCTATACTAATATCACATAAGCACGTTATTTGCTGATAAGAAGCCAACACTTCATGAAGATATAGCAATTATAAACACATATGCACTAAAATCAGAGCCCCCAAATATATGAAGCAAAACCCAATAGAATTGAAGGAGAAATAGTTCCATAATAGTAATTGGAGATTTCACCATCCCACTTTCAATAATGAATAGAACAAGTATACAGAAGATCAATAAGGAAATAGAGGATTTGAACACTATAAACTAATTAGGCCTAAGAGACATATACAGTACACAGCACTCAATAATAGCAGAATACACATTCTTTGCAATTGCAAATGGAACATTCTCAAGTATAGATCATATATAGGTCATAAAATGAATCCTAATAAATTTTAGAAGATTGAAATCATACAATCATACATACATGTTCTGACCACAAGGTAATGAAACTAGAAATCAGTAACAGAAGGAAAAGTGGAATATTCACAAATAGGTAGAAATTAAATGACACATTTTAAAATAATAGGTCAAAGAAGAAATCACAAAGGATACTAGAAAATACTTTGAAATGAATGAAAGTAAAAACATAACATACCAAAACTTATGAGATACATCTAAACCAGTATTCATAGGGAAACTTATAGCTATAAGCACCTAAAATCAAGGACATTACTACTAACCTTAAGATCATAAGAGAATACTATAACAATTGTATGCTGACAAATTAGATAAACCTAGATGGAATAGAAAAATATTCTATAAACACACAAACTACAAAAACTAACTCAAAGAGTAACAGAAAATCTGAATAAACCTATACTAACTAAATATTGAATCAGAATTAAAAAACCTCCCAACAAAATAAAAAGCCCAAGACCAGAAGTCTTCACTGGTGAATTCTGCCAAATATTCAAAGAAGAATTAATACCAATCCTTCTCAAACTCCTTAAAAAAATAGAAGAGGAGGGAATACTTCCCAACTCATTCTACAAGACCAGCATTACCCTGATACCAAAGCCAGACAAGGACACCCCAAGAGAAGAAAATTACAGGCCCATATCCCTGATGAAAATAGATGCATAAGTCCTCAATAAAATATTAGCAAACCAAATTCAACAGTATGTTAAAAGGATTGTATACTCATACACACACTCCTAGCCATATATTCAAACTTCTGAAAACCAAGATAAAGAGAAAAGCCCAAAGGCAGACATATTACATTAGAAGGAACAAAGATTTAAAAATACATAGTAGACTTCTTCTCAGAAGCTCTGTAAGTCAGAAGAAAATGAACACCCTTAAAGTCAAAAGGATGAGGAAAAGAGAAAAAATCTTCCAATCCAGGGAACCTACCAAACTATCAACAATGAAGGTGAATCAAAGACAATTTCAGACAAAACGTAGAGAATTCAATACAGGCAAACTTGCAATTCAGTTAAAAGAAGTTCTTTAAGTAGAAGATATATGGTATAAGACAGACACTTTAATCCCTACAAAGATGATTTCTTGAAATAGTGAAAATGAAAGGAAATAGAAAATGCTTTCTTCTTACTTTTCATCACTCTAAAAGATAATTATCTAAAGCAAAATGATGGCAGTGTTTTGTGGGTTTGGAGTATTTGTAAAAGTAAAATGTATGGCAACATTAGCACAAATTCCCAAATAGTACAAAATCCCCAAATATTTGGAAATTAAATAACACTTCTAAATAGCCCATGAGTCAAAAAGAATTTACATGGGAAATTAGAAAATATTTTAAATGGAAAGAAAATGAAAAGACAAAATATCAAGATTTGCATAATACTGCTAAAATCATGCTTAGAGACAAATTATAACATTAAATGCTTATATTAGAAAATAAGAAAGGTCTGAAATCAGTGATCTAATCTTATCTAAAATTATCATTAGGTGAGTAGACTGAGCTTAACAAAATGAAGGCATATTAGAATGAACATTTAACTTTGTAGTGCTGGACTTCTTATAACTTAGAATCATCTGGGAGGCTTTTAAAAAATACCATGCCTCGGGGTGGGGCCTGGAAACATTTGTGAAGTTCTTCAGGTGATTCTAAAGTACAGCCAGAGTTAGGAACCACTGATTTAACCGAATGAAAATGATTTATCATGGAAATGGGAGCATAATGAACAAATTTGGTACAGCAGGTTATTCTGTTGGCTTTCTTCTTAAAAAATGATAATTACCCGAATCACAGAATTCAAGTCTTCAATTATGTTTTTGTTGATGAGAATTGCATCAGGATACTCCAGCAATAACTGAAAATTTTCCAGCTCCACTTGTCCTTGTTTAAGGAGAATTTGGATTGTCAAATTCAACTGGAACCTCACTTTCTCTTCCTGCAATCTATATTGAGAAGACTTCAAAGTAAGTAGTTGTAATATACTTATATTTCAAATTTCACCTATTATCTGAGAACATAAAATTCAAACTCAATTTTCAACTGAATTTCAAACTTAAGCTGAAGGAAAACCTGCTGAGATTAATGCAGAACATCTTTTCCTGATGATGAGCTTCCTTGGAGGTCTCTATGATACCTCCTCTTATTGATATGGAATTACACTTGGGCTGCTCAAAGAATGGCATGGACAGAAATGCATTCACAAAGTTTTACTTTATGATTAAGAAAAGATTAATATAATTTTGGTTGTAAGTGGAAAAAAACTGAGATGCTACCAAATAACACATCTTTTAAAGTTCTGACTTTATGTATTAACTTCTGATATTTTATTAACAATGTTTAATCTATATGCTACTTATATCTATTTCTGGCTAAGTCCCATTCCTCCTTAGAGCCTAGATCTAGGGTGATGTATCATGATGAATTTGGGAACACCAGAGAAGCATTTATCAAAGTGGCTGCGAATATGGAAAAAGTGAATCAAGGACTTAGAACAGTATCCCAACCACTCAGCAAAATACAATCTCTCTTAAAGAAAAAGATATTAGCTGGTTAGTTGTCTACATGTGAATTCCTTGGATATCTACCTAATTTTCCAGAGTTTGCTTGTGTGGCTTGAGCCCAAAGGTGCTGACTAGCAGGAACAAATTCTTTGTACTGTATTTATGTGGAAGGAGCAGGTTAAAAAATAGAAAGGTTTTACCAAAACTTGCCTATTTCTAATAAGAGCAATGGAACCTGTAGGTAAGTTCCATTCTGAAGTAAGGTCTTTGGTAACAAAATGCACTTTTTCAAGGAGAATTTATAAAGCCCAGCAAGAGAGACCAGTCTGTGCCACCTGTAAACCAGCGAGTAAGCTTTCTCCCCCCATGACAACACAATCTAACTTAGCCCTAGCTTAGACTCTGTGTAAATGAACATGGATGAAAAGTTGAAATTACACCATGAGTTCATGGAACACTTTTTCAATTTCCTGTTTCAACTTATCATCATCCTCTGTTCTCCTCCGCAGAAAAGCCATCATTTCCATTAAGCCGGCTGCTTTTTGCTTTACCTGAAGGAACCAAACCACAAACATCTTAGAGCATGTAGGGCTTTAGAAATAAAAGCAAACTAATTTTAAAGAACTTTAGAAAACATAGATGTTTCACTTAGTTACAAAGTCTTATTAACAAGCCCATTTTTCTAGATTAATAAAAATTTAAAGCCCTGCCATGATGTTATATAAGACACCTAAAACTTACATGGTACATTCCATGAATATTTTGAAAAATATTAAAGTTGCTTCTCACTAAAAATCAAATATGCAATAAACTGTAATTTTCCTTATATATATATCTTATTTTAAAATTTGTTCTCATCATCTCAGATAAAATGATAAAATCATAGATTCCTCAGCAAAAATATGCCAGTCTGATTTTGTGGCACTGAATTTAGGGAATTATGGGGAGGGGAGGCAGAAGGTGGTCAAGAAACAGCAAAAGGAAGGAATCTTTTCTCAATTAATACATTCTCAAATTGCTACCTTTGCCACATTAAAAAAATAGTCTAGCAAATATAAAGTAGGTTCTAGTGAAATATAATTCTAATCTATGCAAAAAGGGTTGAGGACAACTCCAGACCGCGGCAGAGAGAAAGGAAGTTGTGTCTACGACAGTGCTGCCCAAGAGAAATACAATGTGAGCCATTAATGAGAGCCACATATTTAACTTTCAATTTTGCAGGAACCACATTATAAAATGTGAAATGAAACAGGTGAAATTAATTTCACCAATATATTTTATTTAATACAATATATCCCAAACATCATTTCAACTGTAATGAATATAAAAAAAATTGAGACATTTTCCCTTCCTTTTTCATGCTACTTACAACATGTCTCAATCAGGACTGGCCACATTATTTCAAGTAAACAATAACCACATGTGGCTAGGGGCCACCATTTTGGACAGCATGGGCTTAGAAGTATAGACCTATGCTTAGCCCTCAATGCCATTAAGGTTAATATTATCTCATCATTATTATTACTAATGTTACTAACTACTACCTTAGCAGGAAAACCTAAATAGCATTTCTGGAAGCACTGGTCACTATAAACTATATATTTGATATTAGTACACTAAGTGAAATGAAATTAAATTGAAATGGAATAAAATAAAATGTTATTATATACTTTCTGTTCATTTTCCACTTTTGCTCGTCTGGTCATGCAGAAATGATCCCAGACCGAGGGATCCAAGCCTTCTGGCATGTTACTAATATTGTCCAAGTCATCCATGGCTTTCATTAACTGGACAAAGCCATCCTTATTCAATTTCCCAGATTCTGGTCGCTCTCCAAAAGGCACAATATTGGCGGTATCTGAGTGCATTTTCTGTTTGTGAATCCTGGTATTGCCAAGAAAAACCCATCAACCTTTCACATTCTCACACACAAGAAATCAATGTTAAATTATACAACCCCTAGCATCAGTACAACATTGCATGACACTTTCTTTTGGCAAGTGGAGGCTGGTGGGTGGATTATTCCAAAGAGAAAAGCACCCATTTTGACCTTCTTCCATACTCCCTGGATGCCCAGGCATGACCTTGGCTGGCCTACTGATGTCCCTAACTGTTGTCAGCACTGGCAGCTTTACCTGTACTAAAGTCTCCCTTCTGTGTATTTTAAGCAGGCAAGTAAATGCCCAAGAGGAGTATGGCTATTCCCTGGTTATGTCCCACATATCCTCTGACAGTATCCTTTTTACAAATGAGTAGCCTGGAATATTTCTGATATAAACTGAACTGGAGAAGCACCTTTTAAAATCTACATTAATGGATTAGTTCTGTTTCCCTGGGCTGTGGCTGGGAAGGGAAGAAACGTACAAAGATTTGTACCAGACACTATCTAGATGCTTTACAATGCGCTGTGAAGTTACTATTGCTATCCTCTTTCTCTAGATGAAGAAAGTCTGAGAGAAGCTACTGGTCCAAGACCACAGGTCTGATAGATGGTAGAGTTAGGATTTAAAGCTAATTCTGTTTGACATGAAGGCTTATGCTCTTTCCACTGCTGCCTCCCAATGTGTGGAAGGTGTTGCTTCTTTCTTCACAAGACTTATTATGACTCACTCCTTTAAAAATAGGGAAACCAAGATATGAGGCATGTTCTAGGCTGAATTTCCTGGGTTGTGTGTAACCTGTTAAAAGTGAGAGAATGAGTTTGTATCTCAAATATGTGCCTATACAGTTGTAACAAATTCCATGATTTCTAGCTTACCTTTGATTGAAAATTATGGAAATCTGAGTATGAAAAATTTAGAAATCTGTGAAATGAATTCTAATGCTACTCTCAGTATAAAACCCTGATTATTTTCGAACCATTTTTGATAATGGTTATTTTCAATCATTTATACTGGCATTTTCCAAACTTTGTCTTGAACACAATCATATGAGATGCTCTGACTGGCCAAATAAGTTTGGAAAATACTGGTTACTCTATTTTTTTTTTTTTTTTTTTTTTAGAGAGAGCATGCACGTGCATATGAGTGGGGGGAGGGGAGAGGTAGAGGGAGAGGGAGAAACAGAATCTTTTTTTTTTTATGATTTTATTTACCTGACAGAGAGACAGCTAGAGAGGGAACACAAGCAGGGGGAGTGGGAGAGGAAGAAGCAGACTCCCCCTGAGCAGGGAGCCCGATGTGGGGTTCAATCCCATGACCCTGGGGTCATGACCTGAGCCGAAGGCAGACGCTTAACTACTGAGCCACCGAGGCGCCCCAAGAGAGGGAGTCTTAAGCAGGCTCTACGCTCAGTGCTGAACCTGACTTGGGGCTCAATCACCCGACCCTGAGATCATGACCTGGGCCGAAATCAAGAGTCGGACGCTTAACCGACGGAGCCATCCAGGCACCCCTCTATTTTTTATACCAAAGGCCTAAAACAGGTTCTGAGAAGTTCTTTAATAAACTGTTTAACTTTTTCTTTTAACCCAGGATTTTCCCAAACATATGTTGTTCTGAAAGCCTTTTACGTGTAATTCCAATTCATACAACAAGGGCCTCATATTCGCTAGAACACATCTTGGGAAAAATTATAGATCCGTATACTACCACTATCTTAAGAGGAACTACTTTCATAGGACTATGCTAGCACAATGCTTGCTTAGATACTTAACTTTTTAAATAACGAAATCATTTTTCTTCATTGCTTACCTTAAGATGTAAGAATAATCTAAAAAAAACCCTGAGTTATGATAAAGACACTTGAACATTTTCACATAAAAGATGTTACACTGAATATTTCTATCTAGCTGGGATTGAAAAAGCTGAAATCTAACAACACTCCTCTTCATTTATGACCTTTTTTCCTCAGAAAAATGATAGCAAAGGAGAAACAAACCTTGGTCGGCGCTTAAAAAGTTTGTAGAGTATATCCACCTGATGACTGGGAATTTCAGAAAATTCTTTTCTAAAGCTGCGATCCAGAACCTAAGGACAGAGATATTACTGCTTGATTGCAACTTTTTTCAGAAGCCCTTTTTTTGTTGACAATATTTTTCAAAATATAGGGTTGAATTACTTTGATTTTAAAAATCCATGAAAATTTGGTTTATAAAGTAGACTTATTTGAGGGTGACACTTGCTATGCAAGAATTTCTCAAAGATTTAATTCGAATAGGAAGTACCTCTGTGAATTACAAATGTTATTTCATATAAGGTTCTAGAAATCATTCAGAACTGAAATTTTCACAAAATAATATTTACCAGTAAAATATGCAAGGTATTCTATTTTATTCTGTTCTTTATGTTTTTTCTATCCTATTCTTTTCCTTTATAAAACTACTGGTCATACATATGATCCAATAATTCCTCTACTGGGTATTTACCCAAAGAATATGAAAACACTAATTCAAAAAGATATATGCACCCCTATGTTTACTGCAGCATTATTTACAATAGCCAAAGTTTGGAAGCAACACAAGAGCCCATCAATAGATGGATGGATAAATATTATATATATATTATGGAAGAATGAAATCTTGTCATTTGCAACAACATGGATAGACCTAGAGGGTATAATGTTAGGTGAAGTAGGTTAGTCAGAGAAAGACAAATACCACAAAAATTCACTTATAAATGGAATTTAAGAAACAAAACAGATGAACAAAGAGAAAAAGAGATACACAAAAAACCATACTCTTAACTATAGAGAACAAACTGATGGTTACCACAGGGGAGGTGGAGTGGGGGTATTAGGTGAAATAGGTGATAGGGATAAAGAATACACTTATCATGATCTATACATAATATATAGAACCGAGTAAGATATAGAATTGTTGAATCATTATATTGTACATCTGAAACTAATATAATACTATACATTAATTATACTGGAATTAAATTTAAAAAAATTGTGGTCATAGCCTACTAAATTGATTTCATGACCAACTAGTGGGGACTGCAACTTAAAGTTTGAGAAGCCCTAAGATCTAGGTGATCTCTCTTTTTTTGTACAAGAGAAATTTAAACCAGAGAAGTTACAAAAATTTATTTTACACAGTGGTTATCAGAAATATACAATGGCTCAGAATGAAGTTCACTGATAACTGAGAATTGTAGCAGGAGAAAATCTATGAGGAAATTAAATTATATCCTTTTAAATCTTCCCCAAATCTAAGCAGCAACTCAATTGCATTGGTGAGTGGATAAGACAATAGCTCTCACTTTGTCTTCTGCCAACAAGTTGTCATAGTGTTCCTTGTACACGTCAAGGTCTTCTCTGGCTTTCTGGATGGCCTCTGAAGTCTGGTTCTATAATAACATCAAGAATAGACAATTGAAACTGAGTTTTTTCAGGATAAACAAACATATTGGGGATACTAAAAATAAGAAATTTCCTAGTACAAGATAAATGTATCAGTGAAATATCCATTAGAGATAACATTTACAGCAGAAAGTAAATCAGTTGGAGACTTTGAAAGAAAAAACATCTAATCACCTATTTCTTTTTTTTTTTTTTAAAGATTTTATTTATTTATTTGACAGAAAGAGACACATCGAGAGAGGGAACACAAGCAGGGGGAGTGGGAGAGGGAGAAGCAGGCTTCCCGCTGAGCAGGGAGCCCGATGCGGGGCTGGATCCCAGGACCCTAGGATCATGACCTGAGCTGAAGGCAGACGCTTAATGACTGAGCCACCCAGGCGCCCCTAATCACCTGTTTCAAAGTACAGCCAGCTGTGTGAGTGTGTAAGTGACTGTGGAACAGGGAAGTATGATAATGATGAAATTGCACAAGCTTGGGATTCACATGGGCTTGGCTTCTGAGAGACTGAATATATATAAACAGACAATGCCAGACGACATATACAAATAGAATTCTGACCCACAACCCCTGTAGCAACTAGCCGGGAAACAAAACCATATCCTCAGCAATGATCAGTTCCAGACTGTCATGATTTGATCAGTAACTTTCAGCTTTCCTAATTTTTGCCACCATTTCCAGTTTAGGACCAAACAAAGAAAACTGAATATGCTCCCCAAATTAATCATATAGGTTGCCTGTCTTCTAATTAACTTGCCACTGGCTTCCCAATACCAACAACTTTTTTTTTTACTTTTTTAAGATTTTATTTATTTATTTCAGAGACAGAGAGCAAATGAGCATGAGTGGAGCGGGGGGAAGGGCAGGGGAAGCAGAGGGAGAGGAAGAAGCAAACTCCCAGCTGAGCAGGGAGCCCCATGGGGCTTGATTCCAGGATCCGGGGATCACAACCTGAGCCAAAGGCAGACTGAGCCACCTAGGCACCCCCTTCCCCCATGCCAACAACTTCTAATCAGGGTACACCTGAACCTCTCTTCTTTCCATTATAAAGCTTTCCCATCCACCTGCCTGCCTTTGAGTGTCCACCAAACACAAGTGATGGTGGCTGATCTCTTACTATATCAAGTTCTGAATAAATAGTCCACTTATTCTCATTTGAATGGTCTTCATCTATTTTCACAGTTCTAATTCCTGCTGTTTTACTTTCTGATGGGTAACTCAGGCATGTTTACTAGTGTCTCTGAGATGGTCTCCTCACCTGTGAAAGAAATCCAGTACCTTAAGAAAAAAAAATTAAATGTGCTGATGGAAGAAAAAAAAAAGAAATCCAGTACCTTGCAGCATTGTTATGAGTTAGGCCTGCATTCAGAAGGTGTTTGCATATGCTATTTAATGGACTTTTAGCAAAAACTAAGTTCCTATGTCATATATATGATATATATATGATATTAAATCATTCATTCATAAATGTTAATACCACTAATAAAAGCTGACATCTTTTGAAAATTATTCTGTGACCAGCATTTTGCATTCATTGTGTCTTTAGTGGAACATATCTATTCACACTATTTATTAGAGTTTTCCAGACTATGACAGGTTTTCATTCTATAAGCTACCACATTACTTACATGTTTAGTAAAACTTAGGGTTCCAAATGATCCAGAGAGAACAATATTCACAGAGAAGAGCTTGCAAGTAGCTTAAAAGCTTATACGTCTTGTCCAAGGTCCCACATTGTCACAGCCAGTCGGTGGTTAAAAGTGGGTCCTTTCAACCATGAAGCTATATTGTCTCATTTTATAAACCATATGTCATATGAAAGTCACATGGTTCTTTTGACTAAATGATTGCAGATACAGAATCTCATAACTTCATTAACAGATAAGAGCGGGTGCTTTCAACCTGACCCTGGAGCCAAGTCCCTGACAGGGAGCCAAGGAACACACACAGCTGAAAGGAATGTGAAAGGAGAGAGAGCATGAGCAGGGGGAGGGGGGAAGGGAGAGGGACAAGTAGACCCTGTGCTGAGCTTGGCCCGATGTGAGGCTTGACGTGGGGCTCGATCCCAGGACCCTGGGATCATGACCTGAGCTAAAGGCCCATGCTTAACCGACTGAGCCACCCAGATGCCCCTGAGAGCTTGTTAAACAAGGAGCACGTCTGTCAGAAAATCCTTTTACTCAAGATATCAGATATCATTCTTACTTTCTCCTCCTGCTTCCTTGTAAGGTAGTTGTTTAAGAATGCTTCTCTGGAGCTTATTTCTTCATCCAACAGTAAAGAAAAGACAAGATTATTTATTTTCAATTCCTCCTGTAGAAATATTTAAAAAGGTTGGGAAAATGATCACTACATCTATTTGAGAAAGGGTCATAGACTTGACACTCATCAAGCAGGTTTATGACATACAAATAAGAGAAATTCTTTTTAAGAAAAAGGGAATATAGACTGTGGCACTAACTACTCAGTTATTTTACCTTTTCATCTTTTCACTGTAAGATAAAACATACATAGAGAAAAATACACAAGACCATGTATAGTTTAATGAGTTATTATAAAGGTAAAACACACTTGCGATCACCACACGGTTCAGGAAATAGAACTTTCCCATCCCAGAAGCCCCTTCCATGTGTCCCTTTCACAATCTCAACCCTGGTAATAATTACTTTCCTGACATTCAGAGTAATCACTCTCTTGTGTTTCTTTTTTTTTTTTTTTTAAAGATTTTATTTATTTATTTGAGAGAGAGAATGAGATAGAGAGCACGAGAGGGAAGAGGGTCAGAGCTGAGCAGGGAGCCCGATGCGGTACTCAATCCCGGGACTCCAGGATCATGACCTGAGCCGAAGGCAGTTGGTTAACTGAGCCACCCAGGCGCCCTCTCTTGTGTTTCTTTATGGTTTTATCACCCAGGTATATCTCTCTAGGCACTACAGCATCTCCTGTCCATTTTAAAAATTGTCACATTTTAAAAATCTTATAATCCACAGTTTCCCTTCCACCCCTTTCCTTTCTTCACATTTTCTTATAATTTTTCCTGGTCTGGGTTTTGCTATCTGCATACTTATAGTGCGTTCATCAGTATCCTTCATGTCATGTACTTCCTGAAAAATGGCAGCTGATCAGAGGCTTTGTCAGACACATGTTTGATCCCTTTGGCAATACCGTAAGTGATACTATGTTCTTTGATCGGGACACACATAATATTAGGATATCTGCATTTTTGTGATGTTAGTAATGGTAGACACTCCATGCCCCAACCTGTTAATCTATGGGGAGTTGCAAGATGGTGATAGTCTATTACTATCGTTCCTTTTTCACTTATTAATTAAAATTCTTTTATAAACAGATGCTTCTCCTTATCTGAAATGTAGTTAACTAGTGGTACAATTCATATAGGAAGGTGGAATCAATACTCAGTGCATTCTCTTTATCAGTTTCCACATAATGAATTGGTTGTTATTCTCTGAAGGTGAACAATAGGCATTTTTCTTTTTAAAATATCACAAATTCACAAATTTAAACAACTTTGGTGGGTTTCAGTTAATTTCAATGATTATCATTGTTGAATCTTAAATTATTCCCTTTAGGGGAGCTTTTAAATTTGGCCCCTGAGTCCTTTGGATATTACCTGGTAGTCTTTGACAGTTTCCTCATTATCTTGTATGAAAAGATGTTCTGAGCTTATCTTTTTAAAATAACAGCTTTATTAAGATATATTTCATACAAGTCATTAATTTCATACAAGTCAAGTTCATCCATGTTGTACCATGTATTAGAACCTTCTATTGCCAAATAATATTCCATTATATGGATAAACCATATTTTATTTATCTATATGTAGTTGTTGGACATTTGGATTGTTTCCACTTTGGGGGCATTATGATTAATGCGGCTCTTATGGACTAGTGCTGGGGCATTTATTCCCAGTGTCCCCCAACCCAACCACCATATACACACTCTCTCCCTGCTGGGCCAGTGGTTATGTCCTGTCTGTGGCCAAGACTCCCAAAGAGCAGCCTCTCTCTCAAGGCTACAGGTCTTGCTGGGTCCTGGTAGCAGCTCCCTTCCTTTGCCTCTTTAGCTCTAGTGATGTTACTAGACAGTAACATTCCTGCTACTTCTCTTAGTTTTTCACCATTCCTTGCTGTTTCCCCTTAACCCTGACTATACCTCCATAAAGAGTCCTGGCATTACACCCTCTTAAGTGTAACCCTTTCAGTGTACCATTCCTGTTGGGACCCAGAGGACAGAGACAACCTCCTAGATGTTCCCTTATCTTCTCTCATCTTTTTTGGCTGACCCCCTTGCTTTGGAAGATACATATAAATTTTTGAGATCTTGTATTTCTCAACATATCATTATTTTCCCTTACACTCAACTGATAGTTTGACCAGGTATAGAGTCCCATGTTAGGCATAATTTTTCCTCAGAATTTAAAGGCTTCACTGCCTGGTCTTCTTGCTTCTAGTTACTGTACACGTCACTTACATTCTTTTTTTTTTTTAAGATTTTATTTATTTATTTGAGAGAGAGAATGAGAGAGAGAGAGAGAGCACATGAGAGGGGGAGGGGCAGAGGGAGAAGCAGACTCCCCACTGAGCAGGGAGCCTGATGCAGGATCCCAGGACTCCAGGATCATGACCTGAGCCGAAGGCAAGTCGCTTAACCGACTGAGCCACCCAGGCGCCCCGTGTCATTTATATTCTTACTGCTGAGTCAAATTAAGCCAGATTTTTCATCGGATCTTTTGGGGCAGGTGGATTATTCATTCATTTAACACATAGTATGATCCAGCCCTTTGCTAGTTTCTGGAGATACAGGGATGAATCAGACAGACTTATAGTTTTAGGAGCATTAAAAAGTAATCTCATATAAATTAAAATTCAGTAAAAGAACAGAGCATATACTAGGAGGCTCTAGCCTAGTCTGAGGAACTGGCTTGTAAGCTGGGACCTGACATATGTAGCTGAGTAGATAGGGGCCAGGAGGCAGAGCTGGGAGGAAGGGGCACCGAGGTGAGCTCAAGGCACCAGAGCAGGAAGCATGGCAGTGAGCGGGAGGGTGGCAGAGGTGAGGCTGGAGCAGGAACCAGGCCAGCACAAGCAGGACCATGGTGCCAGAAAGGGTGTTGGTCTTTTTTCTAAGAACAGAGGCCCCTGAGGCTCCTTAAAAAGAAAAGGCCTTGTAAATAAAGCTTCTACTTACCTGGTTGACAACCATCTCTGCCTTCACTCTCCTTTCAAAGAGTCTTTTCAAATGTTCATCAAAATTCTGTGTGCTTTCTTGAATGGAGTTTTGAAGTTTCTTCATTTCTGCTTCTAATGACTGGAAGGAAGTCGATAACAAAGTTAACGTCTAGGAGCATCAAATGCTCCAAGGAAGGGGTGTTCACATTGTGCTGTAAGGGAGGGGCGCAGGGGGAGGACAGACCTTGTGAAGTGTCCTGGGCCCTCCACCCTCTTCAACCAGAGATGTTCCACCTGGATCTGTTTAATATATTGTGAGTCTGAGATTTTTGCTTTAAAGAGATTACATTGGGAAAAAAAAAAGGAAATAACTGATCATGGCTAATGGTGCAGGCAGAGATAGGCCTAGTAAGACAAATCTCAGCAAATCTTTCTGGGAAATTCTGACTCTCTCTCTATAAGACAGAAATTTCCAGGTATACAATCTGGCCCTAAAAAATCTTGATTTTTTTTTTTTTTAAGCCATGATATATCTTCATGGAATTTTTTAGATTTTAAGGAAATAAAGACTAAGTATATAGATATAGAGGTAGAGACAGAGATAGAAATATAGATAGATATAGACAGTTGGAGATATAACATATATAATTATACTCTCTTTTGTTTTCTGTATTTGTTGTCTCTCCAACAATTATGTAGCTGAGTAGCTACAACAGGGGGAAAATGTCCCACCTACCCTCTCTCCCCCTACTTTTTTGAAATTCTATAAGGACTTAGAGCTAAACACACAGTAGGTAAGTAGAAAGCTATAAATTTATATTTATTTTTTAAAAGATTCATTTGAGAGAGAGAGTGTGTGTGCACACAACCATGCACATGAGTGGGGAAGGGCAGAGGGAGAGAATCTCAAGCAGATGCCTTGCTGTTCACAGGGCCTGATGAGGGCTCAATCTCACAACCCATGAGATCATGACCTGAGCTGAAACCAAGAGTCGCATGCTTAACTGACTGAGCCAGAGCCCCTATAAATTTTTATTTTTAAAGAAGTATCAGCAGATCAATCCTAGATATACCATTACAAATAATTTTTATCTTTAAAAGTTTTTGTAACTTTAAGATTTTGATATAACTTTAAATTTACAGAAAAGTTATAAGAATAGTACAAAGAATTCCCATATACTTTTTTTTTTAAGATTTTATTTATTTATTTGACAGAGAGAGACACAGCAAGAGACGGAACACAGCAGGGGGAGTGGGAGAGGGAGAAGCAGGCTTCCTGCAGAGCAGGGAGCCCCATGCGGGGCTCGATCCCAGGACCCTGGGATCATGACCTGAGCCAAAGGCAGATGCTTAACAATGGAGCCACCCAGGTGCCCCAGAATTCCCATATACTTTTTATCATATTAATCTATTGCTAATGTTCTGCCCCATTTGATTTATTACTAGCTCAATCTCTTCTCTTTCTCTCTCCTTAGCTCTATCTTTTTCATGATCATTTGATAATAAACTGCAGACACTCAAATATAGGTGAGTCATTTTGTAGACTGTCACTGAGTTTAGCTCTGTCTGATGTTTTCTCATGCTTAAAACAGGTGGTACATTACTAACAGGAACACCACATGAATCATGTTGTACCCTTCTCAGCGTACCACATGAAGAGATGTGATGTGGGTTTGTTTCATCATTGGTGATGTTAATTGTGATCACTTGGTTAAGTAGTGTCTGCCAGTTTCTTTATTGTACAGTTACTGTTTTTCCATTTGTAATTAATTAATTTGTGGGAAGATACTTAAAAACCATGTAAAAATCTTGTTCCTCATCAAACTTTCATCCACCAGTTTTAGCATCCATTGATAATCCTTAGTTGAATAAATTGATGGTAATAATAGAATTATTATTTTAAATTTACTTTAAAAAGCTAAGTTATGGGGTACCTGGGTGGCTTAGTTGGTTAAGTGTCCAGCTCCTTTTTAAAAAAAATTTATTTATTTTTATTGTTTTGTCCAATTAGCCAACATTTGTACATCATTAAAGTGTCCAGCTCTTGATTTTGGCTCAGGTCATGATCTCAGGGTCATGAGACAGCCCTGCATCGGGCTCCGTGCTGGGTATGGAGCCTGCTTAAGATTCTCTTTCTCCTTTTCCCTTTGCCCCTCCCCGACCCCTCTTGCACAGGAGTGTGTGTATGCATGTGTGTGTGCTCTCTCTCTCTCTCTCTCTTAAGTTAAAGAAAAAGCCAAGTTCTGTCTATGCTGGTTTAATGAAGAGAGAGACTAATTCTGGGAAGGTGATGAAGAGAGTTTAGCAAAATGTAGAGGCACTTGACACAAGGAGAAACACCACCCAAATAAACCTAATTAAGCAATGATGAAATACTAAAATAAAACAAATACAGGAAAAGCACACTTCAGGGTCAGTTTGCTTGCCATTGTTTATGACACAATCTCATAGAAATGGAAAAAAATCCCATGGACTGTGGGCCCAGTAGTTGTGTATCAAAGCCATGTGTTCCTGGACAATGGAAGCACCATCACCTGGCAAATGACCAAAGGCTCAGCCTGCTGGGATCAGATTGTCCAAGGGTCTGAAGCCCACCCTTCTCTCCAGTCTGAAAGGAACTCTTTTAGTGTTAGAACAGCCTTTTGCTCTGTGCTTCAAATGTCCCACATTCTTCTCACTGCAGGCCCTTCTCATATGCTTTTCTATCTGTCTGATCTCCATTCCCTGCTCTTCAACCTGTCATTTTTCTCATTCTTCCAACTTGAGCATAAAAGCCACTTTCTCAAGTAAGCCTGCCTTGGGTCCTGTCTTAGGCACTACCTTGAGTCTTAGAAGCAAAGCCTGGAACAGGATTCCAGTGTATGCAATTTTTGGAGGGAGTGCTTTTTCAGAGACACTTGTAAAATGGGGAAGGGAAGCAGGGAGGGAAGGGGCAGGAGCTGAGCAACAATGTGCTCTTAGGTGGCCCAGTCTTCTCCTGATTCCCAGGGTATAAGGGTAATGGAGAGGCTCTGCTGAGCTGTCCCAATTTGGGCCAACTGGGCGGGACTTTTGTATCCCCATCTCATCAGTCAGTCACAGGCTTTTCTGGATAGGGGCAGTGGTATAGCCTTGTATGCTGTAACAAGGGATGCCCCCTTGATGAGCCAAGGACAAGGCACCAAAGGTCTCAGGTATGAGACATGCACAGCCATAAGGGGATGGGCATGCCAGCCTGAAAAGGGGACCTAGTGAGTACCTGTGGCCCCAATCTACGTCAGTGTCTCTGTGTTTACTGTCATAAGTGACACCTGAACTTGTCCATCCTGATTCGTCATACTGCAGTTAAATAACTACTCTGTGAATGTCCAGTTAATGTGTAACTCCTCCCCCCCAAGGCAGTGAACACCGGGAGGGGCCAGGGCTGTGTCTGTCTATTCAGCAAGTGTTCCTTGGGACCCGACACAGTGACCAGCACATAGTGGGAACCAAAGGAATATTTGTTAAAGAATTGGGTGTCACTTTTCCTCAAACATTCCTGGGAAAATCTAATTTTAACCAAAACTGTATCAGATGCTGCAAAATGAGAAGCAGGGGAGATGAAAGGTGGGAGACTAAATAGGAGGGTAAGGATGAACAATGCAGAATCCATCAGACCAAGAATTTCTCCCAGCCCCGGACAAAAACATGGCCTGCAATTTAAGAAGGTATTGTTGTAGTTGACCAGACTAGGCTCTTAAGGGTGAAGGTGGTAGCCTTTCATCTGCAGAATACCAGGCCCTAGGAGAGTGCCTGGCACATAATAGCTGTCAATAAATTTATCTATTCATTCAGGAAATATTTATTGAGTGCTTATTACGGGTCAAGCACAGTTCTCAAAACGTGGAATATAGTAATGAACAAAACAGACCAAATCTCTTCCCTCATGTTACATTCTATTAGAGGATTCAGGTAACGTGTAAACAAGTATGGATGATGTAGGCCAGGTGGGGATGAGCACTCTGGAGAACAACGAAGCGGAGGGGGGGCGGATAGAGAGGGGCTGGTGGGGAGGGAGTTTGCCATGTTATGTAGGAAGATGAGATGACAACCGAGTAGAGATCCAAAAGAGGTGAGGCAGCAAGCCGTATGGCTAAATAGGGTGAAAGCACCCCCGGTAACAGCCACAGCATGTCAAGGGCCCATGGCAAGAATGAGCTGTGGGTGCTGGCGTCAAGAGTGTGCTGGGTATCTTTGAGGAACACCAAGGAGGTTCCGGGAGAGTGGTGGGAGGTAAAATGGGAGGGGTACAGATCAGGGGACCAGGAGGGCAGAGAAACCAATGCCATAAATCAGGTAAGAGATGCTTGTGTTTGGAGTAGGGTGGGAGTTGTTGCAGTGCCCAAAGAGAAGCTTCTGGAAAATCATAACAAAGGGACTGGAGGTGCAGTCTCAGGCAGTGCTGCTTCTGGGGAGAGTGAGGCAGCGTGGAAGAGGGAGGGGCCTCTTGGAGACTTGGGTGAAAGGAAAGAAGAAAGGAAGAAGTGAAGATTAAGGGTCCTGCAGAAACAAAAGAAAATCATGAAATCAGAAGACGCACTGGCCTCTTCCCCCTGAAATAAGAACAGCGCTGCATGAAGAACTTTATATCAAGTTGATAATGTTATCCACACAGAAGGGGAAAAAAGGATTAGTCCCAATAAATTCTGAATATAATGTGCAGGTAGTCTGCCCTCCATGAGATATATCCTAAGAACAAAAAGAGGTGCAAGGAAATCTTAAAACCTACCAAGAAGTTTTGCTTTTGGTAGAGACATTATATGTATATTGTAGGACTGAGCAAATGAATAAATATACTTATATTTGGGGAACTAGAGCTTGCCCTGAGAAAGGAGATCTACATGCTAAATTAGAGAAAGAGAGAAGAACCTTAGGGTATGTTGAATTGGAATTGGATAAATATCAGATATTAAACTGATAAGAACAGTATACACACACACACACACACATATATAATTCAGGAGAAAAATACAAAATACAAAAAACTGTGGCAATATTAAAAGCTGGTGGGTTAAGGTATATGGTACAGGTATACTAGATATACAGAACATGCATGCACTATTGACACAGGTATATGGTATATAGACTGTACTTCTCATGCAACGTTTCTGTACATTTGAATAATCCTAAAATAAAAATTGGCAAAAAATAATCTAGTATTGGGAAAATTGGTAGAGACATACAATGAAATAAGATTTGCCATGACTTGATAATTGTTGAAGCTGGATGAGGGGGGTCATTATACTATTTCTCTATGTTTTCATATGTTTGACATTTTCCATAATATAAAGGTTTTCCCAATAGACTGAGAAAAGAGAAATTGGAGACAGTGAAGACAGATTTTTCTAGGGGTTTTCTGAGGAGATACTGGGCAGTGGATTGAGAGGAAAGTTGGGTCCAGGGACTTTTTTTACCCTTTTAACTTACTTTGAAATAAATTCAGACTAACTCAAAAGTCATAAGGATAGTAGAAAGAATTCCAGAATCCTCTTCAAAGGAGTCTCTTTTTCTTTCTTATTCTCTTTTCTATACAATGAGAGATGTATCCAATGTATAATATTACAACATATGTCTATGTTGGAGGGAAAAACTGATGTGAGAAAAAGGGGCAAATTGCCCGAATGGTAAGATGGGATGGGATCAGGTGCACAAGTGGAGGACCAGCCTTGGGCAGGTGCAAGGTCATTTCATCCCTAAGAAAGAGAAAGGGAGAGTCTATGGATTCTGTGCAGGTGGGAGGTAGATGTGGGAGTGGAAGAGTAAGGAAAATCTCTTCTAGTTGCTTCTCCCCTCCCAGTGAAATAGAAAATGAGGCGAGTGAGCCAAGGGGGTCAGGTGTTGGAAGTTTGGAGACAGAGGAGAATGTGGGACGTGCTCCTCTAGGATCTTGCTACTTAAAGCGTTCTCCTCTGACCAGCAGCAAGCCACACCACCAGGCTGCTTGTTAGAAATCTCAGGATGCTTCCATTTCCTCAAAATGACAGAATCAAATAAAATATTCTTGACAAGATCCTCAGGTGGTATGGAGTCAGCTAGGGGTGGGGAAATGGAATAGCATCACCGAACAGCTCTGAAGACCCAATAAAGAGTAAGGTCATTGGAGGGAAATCAGTTAGTATTTTTTTCTTTACCCACATCGTGGTGTGTAGTGCAGGTGCAGAGAAGGCTGAGTACTGGCTTTAGCCATGGCTGGCTTTTACCCGCTGAATTTGACCAAGGAGCAGGGAGGTGAGGGTGTTGGCAGCAGACTATTTCACAATATGAGATCATGAAATAAATGCTGCCACCTTAGGCATCTATACTCCCTAACTGCTTGAAATTTTCACTGCATTCAAGACTGCTCATTTTGGCTTTTTGGGAAATACTATCTTAGGATGAAATGTGAGGGCACTGTTAGAGGACTGCTGTGAATAAAAATGGGAACAGGTTATCAATAGGTCCAAAGAAGTTGCTCATGAGATACAGCCACTATAAAGCTGACAAACTGCCCTGCCTCAAATAATGCCATGATTTTACCTTCTTCATAGTGGAATAGATACTTTTTAAAAAGATTTTATTTATTTATTCAACAGATAGATAGCACAAGTAGGCAGAGTGGCAGGCAGAGGGAGAGGGAGAAGCAGGCTCTCCGCTGAGCAGGGAGCCGGACGTGGAGTTTGATCCCAGGATCCCAGGATCATGACCTGAGCTGAAGGCAGCTGCTTAACTGACTGAGCCACCCAGGCGCCCCCGGAATAGATACTTTTTATTTGGTTGTACACCATCCATTTTTATATCTCTATTATAATTGTAAACAATTTTCTTTTTTCTTTTTTTCAAATTAACATATAATGTATTATTTGTTTCAGGGGCACAGGTCTGTGAACTGTAAGCAATTTTAATGTGGGAATGTTTCTTTGAGATGCAAGGAGATATCAGTGGGAGAACTGCTTTGCAAATATCTCAAGTTAGAACTGTAAAGTATGTGCTGCTGATTGTGTCATTCTTCTGTCAGATCCTTTTCTTGAGGTTGAGAGGAAATCAAGCAAGAGTTATGACTGAACTCAAACAGATGTGGAAGATACAGAGCAGTGCCTAGAACATACTCTCATAGATGTTCATTAAACATTTGAAGAAAGAATGGAGGACCAAATGAACTTTAACAATCTGGGAAATATTGAAATCAACAAGAACTTTAAAAAAAATTGCAATACATTCTTTTTGTTTTAAATTGTGTTAACTCTTCAAATTTATCTCTACCCACTTCCCCAAATTCTCTTGAGAATTTAAGCTGAAACAGTATCCTTAAGCTACTAACAACTACTGAGAGAATAAAGAACACTTAATTTGAAAACATACTGGAACAAAACCATGGTAGGGTATATTAATTCTTTGCTCTTCTGACCTTTCTATACTTATCTCTTTCTTCATTTAACTCTTTGACTTTCTTCTCATAGTCTTTGAATTGTTTCCTCTCCTCTTCAGACCATAGAGCATCAGGTTTTACCATGAAAGCAGGTTGAGGAATCACCTGAAGATAAAAAGGAAAGCATACACCATGGCTCAAACATAAATATAGCAGTACAGTAAAAGATCAGAATTGTCATTACAGTTAAAAAAAAAAAAGAGCCCTTTCAAGGGATATAGTTCTTCACATTGGCAAGACAATGGCCTGACCCTTTGAAGAAAGTACATGAAAAAAGTTACAACTGCTTTTCTGTGAACATAAGCGAGAGTGGGCAATTTGGGACATATAGAGACTCTTAGGTGACAGGTTCAGAGATGTATGTCGATATCTTCATAGCTAGAACTACACCTGGGCTCCAGGGACACCTAAGGCACATATCAAAGGGAATGTTTCATGTTATATCCAGAGAATTACAGATGCAACATTATCATTGCTTTCTATCCAGACCAAAACCTCTACGTTTGCTTGTTTTTGTTCTTTTGTTTGCTTTATGTAAGATGCGGAGGCAAGTCTGCAGTTTCAAATTTCTTATTTGCCTAATGTGGTATATTTATGAGGTACTGGGAGGTTATATATTTGTTGCTGTAGAATTTCTAAAATTCAGGTCAGTATAGACAAAAACGATCAAATTTGAGTAGCTCTCTCTACCCCATTCCATCTTCCATAAGAATGTCCAGAAATCTCACCATTCTCAAAATATCTTCCTTCTTGACTTCCAGAACTCCTCCCATCATGTCCATCAGGCCTCGGTGCCTTGTGTCAGGGCCCTGGAAAAGAGCCAGGGTCAGGGAGGGTAGCTAAGACAAAGACCTGGCCCTCTGGTAGGACCAGAGTCAGCCTCCCACCCCATGTTAGAATGACGGCATTTAGAATTGGGGAGGGTGGCGAGTGGCATGAAGGGAAGAGGAGAAGGAGGCCCCTGAGATTCCAGGGACCTCTGACCATGACAAATGCCCTGATGTGTTTCTATAGTGGAGTAAAATACAAGACTATTCAATCAAATTAGGAACAAATATACCTAGGAAAGAGGGTCTTAGGAACGTTTGAGCAAAACTGCATACCCGTGTCAAAAGCCATCGCTCCATTTCACGGGCTGCGGTCAATTCTGCTTTGGCTTTCAGCCATGGATTAAGCATTTTCTGAGCTGTAATCTGAAAGAGAAAATGTAGTTTCCTGCTGTTGTTCTTACACAATTTACACCAAACCTTCCTTCCACACACCAGGGAGGAGGTTAGAAGTTATCGAGAGGATAAAGGAACCAACCAGATTTCACAATCAATTTCCTATCTTGGGACAAAGATGAGATCTAGAATGAGAGGGCTGGGAAAATTGATCGTTACTTCTCTATTAGCTCTCAAAGCTCTTCTCCATCACTAAAGAGATTATAATAGGGATCTGATTTAGACAAGGGGTTCAAAGGAATGTCATCTAGCCAAATCCTGTAGGATGGGGCTCCTGCGAGGTCAATAGCTTGGAGCATTCAAGGAATTGTGGGAACGAGAGTGTGGCTGGCCCAGAGCAAGGTAGGCAGTCACAAAGGGGCTTGTTATCAGAGGTGAAATGAGCAGCCACCGCAGGTTTTAAGCAAGGGAAAGACATCATAAGTTGGCTTGTAACAGGATCACTCTCCTGATGTAGAAGGGCTTAGAGAAGAAGCAAGTGTGGTGAGGTTAATTATGCACATACAAAGACTGCCCCCAGCAGGATCTTGGTGAGAGCCGCAGAGTGAGGTCCTTGCTATCACAGTGCTCCAGAGACTTAGGTTACAGGCAGGAGACAGGTTCTGGAAGAAATAATTTCCTTAAACAAGTACAGTAGACTGTAGAGATGAAGATGTACTCTGAAGGAAAAGGGTTTGCGTTCAGACCCCAAATCTGTCACTTACTAGCTTTCTAACAGTGGTCAAGCTACTTAACCTCTCTGTGCCTTAGTTTCCTCATCTGTAATATAGAGGTAATATTAGTACCTACCTTGTAAGGTCTTATAATGATAAATTAGTTTCCATCTATCTAGGGCACTTAGAACAGTACCTGGCTTTTAACAGGGACTATATAAGTGTTTGCTGTTATTTCTAAGTAACACTATTACTTTTTGTCCCAAAGCAATCAAGCTGGTTTCATATGAGCAAGGTTGTTTTTTTTTTTTTTGTTTTTTTTTTAGTATTTTAAATTTGGTTATATTTTAATGATTTTCTTTAAGCATTTACTTGTAACCACCTCTGGCCAAACACCTTTTAAGAAGACTGATCAGTGGGGCGCCTGGGTGGTTCAGTTGGTTAAGCATCCGACTCTTGATTTCTGCTCAGGTCATGATCTCAGGGTGGTGAGATCGAGCCCCATGTTGGTCCCTGGACTTGTCGTGGAGTCTTCTTAAGATTCTCTCTCTCCCTCTCCCTCTGCTTCTCCCTCTGCATGGCCCCCGGCCCCCATGCCTCACTCTCTCTTAAAAAAAAAAAAAAGGCTGACCACTGAGTCCCCTTTCTCTGGGATCCATACTGTCTTAATGACCCAGATAATTACTGGAGCTTCATCGGGCTCTCTTCCACAATGTGACCCAACCCTCTTTGATACAGGCGCTGGACCCAAGCTGGGTCAATGAAACTCTTCCTAGTCAAATGTGGAATTAGGACTAAGAGGTTCTAGTGTGGACCAGCTGTCTGCTTGAGTGAGGAGAAATAAAGTAGAAACTGCTAGAGGAAGGTGAAATGCAGACAAAGGTGAGCTAAGAGATAAAGAAAGTGGACTTCTTGACTCCCCATGAGATTTCAGTCTTTGGTCCCTGCTTCTTTCTAGGCTTGACATCCAAATCTTCCCTAGATTCCAGAGGATTCCAAAAGAAAATTCTCATTATTGCTGAGGCAATGTCAACTGTTTTTGTTTCTTGTGACCAAGAATACCACCTGATACAGTCACTTCCAGTACTGCACACAAGGAGATGAATAAGTAAGAATGTGGGAAAATGTCCTGAAAGAAAAGGGAAGGGATAACACAGCTAGCCAGTACCTCTTTGTTTTCCACAATGAGGGTTCTCTCTGGCTTCTCACAATTATCAAATTCTGGTTGCCAGACCACTTCTTCCAAGTCCAGATCTAAAATAATTTCTTTAATTCTTACATTTCTTTCCTTCACACGTGCAACTTCAAACTCTTTTTGTTTATATGCAGCATCAAACTCATTGTTGAAAGCAGTTTTTACCTTGTAAATGACATCCTGAAATATCAATGTAATACTGAGAATACATCACATGTTATAGATCATTACTAGTAACATGGTCTCACGGTTTTACTTTCCTTCCACAATCATTTTATGAATTATCAGGAAGTTAATCTTTCTAAAATACAGTTTATATTAAGTCATTTCTTTGTTCAGTAATCCACAGTGGCATCCTACCATGGGTAGGATTAAGGCAATAGCATAACTGTTATATCACAATCTACTTCCTGAAATGGAAACCGTAACTCAGTATGCAGGTATGTTGATAAATGCTGAAGTAGATGATGGATACTTGGAGACTCTTTGGGCTATTCTCTCAATTTTTGTATACGTTCTAAAAAACCCCATTATAAAATATTTAAAAAGTGATATGGGATCTTTAAATTGGGAAATGTCTTCCTTTGAAGCCTTGTTTGGGGGAGATGTGGTAAGGAAAGGATGGCCTATAGAGGTTGTTTGGAGAATTTCTAGAAAAGCACAACCACACACAATATGGTCAGGTCATTCTCAGGTAGGAAGGGGACTAAGTTGGCTAGCTGGATCAGCCAGTTGTCCAGGTGGCAGTGGGTCTGATTGGATTGTTCCCACCTGTGCTGGTGAGTGGAATGATGGTCAACTAAAGTAGCCTTATTTTACCATCAGAGTTCAGTCTGTATATCTATCCTACCAAAGATGAAACCATTAAAGCAGGTAGAAAGATGATCTTAACAGATGACACCAGAATTTCTCTTGGACTGAAACTAACCTTGTAGGAAAATGCTTTAATAAAACAGCAGAAAGGTGAGACAGTGAGGGCATGGGTCAGCAAAAGCTGAGCAACAAAAGAGATAACTAAACAGTTTTGGATATAAACGCACAGGAATTTCAGGGGTTGGAGGAGGAGAAGAAAAGAAAAAAATAGGAAGAGAGAGCAGAGTATCATGGTAGGAGGCTGGAACTCAAATGGCAGATATGGTTGGAGGACTTTCAGGAAAAGGAATGGTCAACATTAAATTTTGAAGCATCCACATTGGTGCAGTCTGTAACTGAAATTTCAAAAACTTTTGGTAGGCATATACAGATGTGTTCTGAGACTGACTTGTTCAGTGGAGAGTAAGGAGTAGGAGCTTAGAGCTTGTGGGATGTTGCACCTTATTCCTGAGTCCCAGAAGAGAAGTTATGGAAGTCTTAGAGAGGAAATTGTATTTCCCCAGGTTAAGGGGATAGATAAGCAATCATATCTTGATCTAACGGACATCTGAGTTACCTAGAAGATGGCATTCAAGGATCTCTTTTATCTTTGAGCTTACTGAAAATCTAAGAAGAAGAAGAGTTTGTTTGTGGTGTCAGCCAGCGTAGGTATTCTTCAGAAAACCTGTTATCATAGAACCCAGCCCAAAGAGATGAAAGCAACTCTTGTACACAAGTTCTGTTTGAAGAATATGGACACACTAGCCATCTGGATATTTCTCTATGTACCTTAAAGACATCATTTGATTAGCATTAGATTTCAATTTGAGCCTTTGCAAGATGCCTCATGGGGAGTTTTAGAGATTTTAGAGGATAAAGAAAAAATTCACCTACTTTCAGTAATATAATTTGGTTGATTTTCTCCTCTCTGGAATGAAGTTCCAATTGGCTTGACAACAAAGGGGCTTGTACGCCAAAATCAGTACTCAGACTGCCAAGCAGGTAATTGGGCAAGTTGGAATTTTTTACTGCCACTTCTTCTTCCTCTTCTTCATCCTCCTCTTCATGATGCTTCTTAACCAAGGTAATTGTAGACTGAACCTCTACAATTTCCTTCCGTAGCTTAATATAGAAAAAGGTGACACAAAAGTTATGCAGTAATAAGAATTCTCTAAAGGGCAATTTTGCAACAACTTAAATATTTCAGTCATTTTAGATGTTAAATTGTCTTGCCAACAACTGAATTCAAAGTGATGGATAGATCCTGAAACTGATTCAGAAGAGATTTAAGCTTTGGAAACTGATAAAGTGTGGATAAGTCAAGAGAGTAAAAATTGTCTTTGATAGTATGTAATAATTTATATTTCTGTCAGGATGACAGCTGCTTATAAATACCATGAGTCTTTCTTGGTACTTAAACATTAAAAAATATACCTTCTCTTCATGTTTACAAAGAAACTTATTCACATAGGACTGACGAGTGTAGGTTAAGAAGACTTGAAGTATGCCTTCATTTTATGTTTCAGAAAAAGAATGGATGCAAAGTTCTGACCAAAACTACATTGATGGGAAGTGTTTTTTTGGCGGTCTGATAGAGATTGCTGTTTTAAAACAAACAAACAAACAAGTGGATTGCTCTAGGAAAACCATAATTCCATCAAAACAGATACTACTTCATCTTTGGTCAATTATTTAAAAATATAATCCCTCATGATAAAAGAAGATAAAAAGAGTAGGGTAGATGAAGACAACTTCTGACCAGAACAAGAACAAAACCCCAAATCTCATTTTTTGAAAGCATGTCCTCCTATTTGAGGGCTAGCTAGTATTGTATAGGATTACAGGCTTCATGATTTACTGTGTGGATTTAGCTCCTATATTTATTAAAATATATTCAAAAAAAATATATTCTACAAATTAACAAGGAATGAAAATGTGAACATTATCTAAACTTATCTTAAGTTGTATCCTAACTCAAATCTGTATGGAGACCCTAAAATAAAACACATTACTTATATAAATAACACATATATATTTAAAATTGTACTTTAAGACATTCTGTTTCAATCTTCTTTTGCCGCAAAACTCTCTTTAATTCTTTCAACTCTTCTTCCGTGCGTTCTTTCATTGGAAAGTTCTCAACCACATAGGGCATGTGAAAGCACTTGGAAAAAAAAAAAGCAAGATAAAATAAATTCATTTGTAGTACCATTGTGCATATCAGAGGTGGAGTGAAGGATATTATTCCTGATCAAAATGGTCATCGGTCATCATGCGTGAGTGGAATTGACAGTGGAAACTTTCTTTAAAATTAAACAATGTACATCATTAGTAATGATGTAAACTTTGGGTAGAAATACTGTGCTTTTGGAGAGGAACCATGAGAGACGATGGACTCTGAAAAACAAACTGAGGATTCTAGAGGGGAGGGGGGTGGGGGGATGGGTTCGCCCGGTGATGGGTATTAAAGAGGGCACATTCTGCATGGAGCACTGGGTGTTATGCACAAACAATGAATCATGGGACACTACATCAAGAACTAATGATGTAATGTATGGTGATTAACATAACAATAAAAAAAAGAAATACTGTGCTTTTGTGAGGGGTTTATTTCTAGAGCAGTGGTTCTCAACAAGGAGTGATTTTGCTTGCCCTGTCCCCTTCCTCCCCAGCCCTCCAGGGACATTTGGCAATGTCTGGAGATATATTTGATTTTCACTAATGGGAGTTTTGGATGCTACTGGGGTCTAGTAGATAGAGGCCAAAACATCCTACAATCCATAGAACAACCCCCACAACAAAGAATTATCCAGCCCCAAATGTGCCGCTCTAATGAAACCCTGTTTAAGAGCAATACTCAATCACAAATATGTAGCGTGGCCATATACTTCATCATCCAAATTGGGGGGAGGCATATTTGAAAGTGAGAAGGGTGCTCTTATAGTTACTCTAGGACCACAGGCATAAACTGGGACTTCTGGTCACCCTACACAAAGAGGGAAATTGTGTTGGGAGGAATCTCAATGAAAAAGCACTAAAAAACCCAGATGTTTAGAGGGTACGGGTAGAACTGTGAACAATATTATGTCTAGTTTTCGATCTGTGTGGAATGTGAGTGACGTGGCCTTTTGGAAGAGATAGTATGAAGAGCGGATGCAGGTAGTTCATAGAGGAAAGAAAATCTTAAGAGATGGTGGCTTGGAAGTGCACAGGGACTGAGCAAAGAGGGAAAAATGATAACAAGAGAAAGTGTCACAACTAGGTGGAATTTGGAACAGGGAGGGCATGGATGCTCTGAATGTTATTCCACGTATGCATTTTCTTAAAATTATTTAAAAAAATTTTCTGCCATGAGCCTTTCAATGAAGGTTCTTATCAGCTAAGGTGTTGTACCTGGAATTATGTCTGTTACCTTAAGAGCTCGACCTTTCACAGCCATCGAATTCCAGCATTCTTCTTTAATAAGTTCAGCCAAATAGGCCTTGGCAAGGTTATGCATCTCTGCATCCTTTCTTATCTTGCAGAACGTAGATGAAGGGAAAAAATAAACATGAATATGTGGCTTCTTAAAAAATAATCTGAATTATAAATTCACTAATCAGTCACAGCTGCACATTTAGTGGCTGTCTTCTTGCCCCACCACACGGAACTGCCCTGTGCTGAGATGCACCTGGGGAGAAACATTTTCCTGTCTCAAGGACCTTTCCTAAAGTTTAGTCTGAAGGCTTGGAATTCCCTTCCTTGAGGACCAGGGTATCAACATAAACACCTCTAAAGGCAGACAGGTCCTAAACATGAGCCAAGTCGGTGTGAGGCCAGTTGCATGGCCATGGTGGGCTAGATAGCTAAAATCCACACTATCACAGATCTGGTGGGTTGGTGCAGGGCTGGGGAGCGAACCCACTATGCCGGGTCTTCCTGTTTTGTTAGAGAATTTTGAAAATGTGTACTTTTTATGAAACTACCAGATATCTAAATGTTGGCTTAATTCTTGTCAATGCATATTTGAAGTGCAAGTTTGTGACCTCTGTCTTGGGGTCACTTAATTCTTCTATTATTTATATCCACTATAAATAAATGTCCCATGACTCTTGGGGATCATATGCTTGACGTTTTCTCATTTAGAAACATGTTACCTCAATTGGTTTTATCTGCTTAAGTAAGCCAACTGCTTGACCTTTAAGTGATTAAGAATTCTTGTTTTAGGGGCGCCTGGGTGGCTCAGTTGTTAAGCGTCTGCCTTCGGCTCAGGTCATGATCCCAGGGTCCTGGGATCGAGCCCCGCATCGGGCTCCCTCCTCCGTGGGAAGCCTGCTTCTCCCTCTCCTGCTCCCCCTGCTTGTGTTCCCTCTCTTGCTGTGTCTCTCTCTGTCAAATAAATAAAATCTTTAAAAAAAAAATTCTTGTTTTAATGGAGTTTGCTAAAAGACCTATTATGAAAGTGAGGACCAACAATCTTTAGTCCTTAGGATCCTCTTCAGAACCTCTTTTGTATTTCTCTTTGTTGGCAGAATTATCAGCAAACTAGTTAAGAATAATATCCCCTGGATTAGAAAATGTCATAGTTGTTCATTCAATCATTCATGCTTATTTTATTCATTGTCTGATCAAAGGCTTTGAATAATTTGCATTTTATTTCTTTTTTATCCATTGAGTTAATGGCTAATACAGTTGTAAATTATTTTTTCCTTAAACAAACAGCTGTTTTGGACTATCAGTTGTCGGAACCTGCCTGATTCCCAGCCTACCCAGCCCTCCCCTCTCCACTTCTGAGGCTATTTGATCAACCCCTCCAGGCTCTGTCCCTATTTCTGTGTCCAGGTTGTCATTACTGGGCTTTGGTCTTTTCCCTGTGGTTGAGATCCTGACCGGAGCTAACTAATATCCTGGTCCCTTTAGGACTGGGATCCCTGACAGGTAGGTACCACTAACACTTCCCAGGGACTAGTAGTATCTTCCCAAATATAACTGGGTTTATGGTGTCATCTGCTAACACTGTTCTGTGCTGGACCATCTGGTTTCACTATCACATCCAATCTGGGGCTAATATTTCTTTAAAGTCCAGAGCTTAAAAAAAAAAAAGTAATAATATTGGGCAAACAAGCATGTGAAGAGATTTTCTCTGTACCAAAGACTGCCTCAGAAGATCACGAAAACTTCTTGGGGAATATGCAGGAATTTGATTAAGTGGCAAGGAGCATCTGGAGGGGAGGCATGGGGTGGGGGTAATCAGGGTGGGTTTATCAGTGGTCTGTAGGTCAGTAGGCCAGAGGAGGAGGTTTGTGGGGATGAGTGGTTGCACATGAGCTTGGAGGGAGAAGCAACACTAGAGTGAGGATGGGCATAGGCACCCAACCCAAACTCACTGCAGAGTGGTCAAGCTGAGCAGGCTAGGTGCCAGAATGGGAGGAAGCATTACAGGCTTGGATGAAGCCAGGGTCGAAGGGGAAAAGCCTGAAGCCTGGTAGGCAGACTGGGAGTGCTTCCTGGCTTTTATTCAAGTTGTGAGAAATTAGCCAAGTGATTCTAAGTCCAAATCCTTAGTTTCCTCAAGTCAGGACAACAACAACCTACCTTTTTGGACGGTTGTGACCATCAAAATAAGTAACATTGAAAAAGCCCCTAAATTGGTGCCTATTTGTTATAAATAAGAAAATGGGATCATTTCTAATAGCTTTCTGTTGACCATAACAAAAGCCAAATTCTTTACCATGATGTATGAGGTCTTCAGAGCTGGCCTCTGTTCCCACCCCATTCCAGGAAGCTCTCTCTTGTCCACTGTGCTACTGCCCTTCTGGCCTTTCTGTTCCTGGAATACTCCATTTCTGACTCAGGGCCTTCATTCATGGTGTGTCCTTAGTCTGCCATTCTCTTCCCCTAACTCTTTGCATAGCTAACTCCTTCTCTCCTTTTCAAACCCAAATGAAATGTCACCTCTTTCAAGTGATTTTTGACCACAGAAGTAGATACCTCACATCCATCACAGAATTCAGTTTACATCATACAGTATAGAGAGATTTGTTTAGGGTCTGTCTTCTCCACCAGATTAGCTCCATGTGGGCAGGACCTATCTATCTCAGTCATTGTATTCCCAGCACTGACAATAGTGCCTGGCATGTAATGGGTGTTCAATAAATGTTGCAGAATGAATGAACGGATAGATGAATTTTACCTCCTTGAGGTGAATTTTACCTCTTTGAGTCAGTCTATTAAGGTCCTCTTGGTCCTGATTCTGTTATCCAATGTATTTCCTTTCATTCTCAGCCTCATGTCATTCACTAATTTGATAAATATGCCTCATTTCTATATCTTTACCCCTGTCATTAATTAACATGCTTAACAGGAGAGAGTTCTGGAGCTGGAAACCTCTCTGCTAGAGGCATCAAATTATCAGCCTCATTTTGATATAGTTGTTGAACAAATTATAATCCACTTAAATGTCCTTGAATCCAACCACATTTCCTTCTCTTGCTTAGAAAAAAACATTTTTATTCTTGCACACTCAAAAAATCAAATGTACTGTGCAGGTTGAGAACATTCTGTGTAAAACACAATTAGGACTTTGATCTAAAATAAAATCCATACAAGTAAACAATATAATATGACCACCACAAAGAGATGCAAAGGCTATAGCAATAGAAGTTTAGTATCTAGAGAATTAGAAGTTTCAGTGTATGTTTTTCTCTAAACTGGACAGATAATAATTGGAATTCTTTTGTGGATGCCATACTCAAATATAATGAAACCAGAGGGAAAATGCATGATGATGATGAAGCTATTGAAACTACATTATATGATGGCCATAGGACCTGGGATTGCTAGCATAGACAAGAGAAGACACACAGGGAACATGGTAATTGCTCATCTTCTCTCCATGCTGGTGTGAAGCCTACAAGAAAGAAAAGGGAAGGGAAGGGAAGGGAAGGGAAGGGAAGGGAAGGGAAGGGAAGGGAAGGGAAGGGGAAGGGAAGGGCTCACTAAACCAGAAGGTCCAAAGTTGGCATAAGGTGGCTGAGAGGATTTCTAAAAATGTTCAAACATATGGTGGAAGATGGTTGGAACAAATGTCATGAAGGAGAGACAAAACATCAGATGTGTGGCTGGCCTAGACACTCTTCTTTCCCCTAACTCCCAAATTTAATAATTCTCGGACTCGTATTTATATGCACTAGGTTTTTGTTTTATTTGCATTATCCTAGAAAAGTTCTCTTTCCCATTTTCTTTTTACTTCTTTCATTATATTTCTTTAAGGTCCTTAAATTAGATTTTTCAATACCTTTGCTACTTCTTCCTCATTTTCATCGTGAAGTCTTTCCAGTTCTTCAAGATCCAGGCCAAATTCCTTTTGGTCTAATTTTGCAATATTATCTACTGTTTCATTTTCTTCCATCATAGTCAGAACCTGAATTTTCAAATAAGAAAGAATGATGACAAGTAAAGAATTAAACTTTATAGACATGCTTTTCTGAATCTCTTTAGACATGCTTTTCTGAGGCTCTTTAGACAGCAGTCAGTAAAAAAAGAGATGTTTTGTTTATCTAAATGTAACTATCAAGTAAGCATTATGTGCTTATTGTGGTCACTTAAGTTTTCAGAATTAACCCTTAAGAACTCATTAATCTAAAAACAAGAAAAATGTGTAAATTCATCACTTCATTCAGTGAAATTAAGGAATTATTGATATTTAGGTGTGCTGATGGTATTGTGGTTATGAGTTTTAAGAGTTCTTATTTTGGGGTGCCTGGGTGGCTCAGTCAGTTAAGCATCTGACCCTTGATCTCAGCCCAGGTCTTGATCTCATGGTTGTGAGCTCAAGCCCCATGTTGGGCTCCATGCTGGGTGTGGAGCCTACTTAAAAAAAAAAAAAAAAAAAAGAGTTCTTATCTTTTAGAAGTACATACTTAAATAATTAAGGATGAAAGGATATAATATCTGGGATTTACTTCAAAATGATCAGGAGAAGGGATAGTGGGTAAAGGTATAGATGAAACAATATTGGCCATTGGATTTGTTATTTTATTATTCTCTCTCCTTTTATACATATTTAAACATTTCTAAAATAAAAATTATCTTTAAAAGTTTATAACCTCAAAAAATTCAGGGCCAAAGAATATACATTGTAACATATATGACAAAGTATTAATATCTTCAATATATAAAGAGCTCTTACAAATCAACAAAATATCAGAAAATATAATAGAAAAATTGAGGACTTTGATTTCAAAATGGTTGACTGAGAATGGGCTTTACAATCATCCTTTCCTGCCTCAATCCATAAAATTAAGAGGAAAGAAGTATATAATAAATAGATAAATCTACTACTATAATTAAGAGGGAAAAAAGGATCCTTCAGTACCATGGAAACTGCAACATCTGAAAAATGAAAATCAGATGGATCCAAATGATACATGAAAGCCCCAAGTGCTCACAAGACAATACTTAATAAAATGTAGAAGCTACATCAGATATAGGAGCATGGGGTAACCTAGAAGTAACTGGCAGAGTGATTAGTTGGGGGTATTACATCAGAAACAGGCAGTGGACAGAACCTGCCTGTATGTGTATTGCCACTTGATAAAACTCCTCAGGGGGCCCAACAGTAATAACATGGGTGTTTGCTGCCAAGTGGAGGGAACTGGAATGAATATTTGGGTGGGAGAGATAGGGCAATGACAAGGAGTGTGCCAGTGGCTAGAAGGAATTAGAGGACATCTCCCTCTGCCACAAGATAGGTGGCCAAGCCACTTCCCAACACCACCCACCCCTTCTCATTTTACTAAAAACAGACCAGAATACCTGCTGAAGTCAGATCTCCTACACATCTTCCCAAGAAGTTTCAACTGGTGTGGTGGAATTATAATGGGGCATGTCAATTTTAAAGATGAGCATACAATAATAAAAATAATAAGAGACTACCAATATTTGGGGGACAACAAGACCATTGAAGAGAGACAATAAATTCAATATACAGAAGACTTGTTACACAAAGAGTTAATTAAACAAGAGTGGAATTTTACAGTAACTAGGGATGCAAAATACTGTATCTCATGAAAAGAATCAAGAGATTATAAACTTAAAGTTTGATCTTTGAAACAAAAAAATATTCAATAGATGGGCTGAATAGCAAGATGGATGCAATTGAAGATAATTAGTGATCTGCAAGAATCAGTTAAGAATTCTGCTGGGGGGGCGCCTGGGTGGCTCAGTTGGTTAAGCGACTGCTTTCAGCTCAGATCATGATCCTGGAGTTCCAGGATCGAGTCCCACATCGGGCTCCCTGCTCAGCAGGGAGTCTGCTTCTCCCTCTGACCTCCCCCGCCCTCATGTACTCTCTCTCTCTCATTCTCTCTCCAAATAAATAAAATCTTTAAAAAAAAATCTAAATAAATAAATAAATGGATAGATACATAGATAAAGAGAGAGAAAGTGTGAAAGAAAACTGAAGGCACTTGTATGACACATCTAGAAGGACCTATAACTAATACTCTTCAGAAAGAGAGAATAAAGAGAACGGGGGCCACAGTGTTGAAAGAAATAACAAGAGAGAATTTTCAAAGACATAATACAGCATGAATACTCAAGACTGAAAGGGCACAACCAGTGTGGATCAGGCCCAGGTCTAGACACAGAAATGTTGTGAAACTTAAGAACCAAATCTGAAACACTTCTAAAGGGCAAAAGAATATTGCCAAGTAGAAGAATCTAATAGAAGACCCACCTTAGCAACACTGGATGCAAGAATAGACTGGATCAATAGCTTTGGATCAAATATTTCAGGGGAAGAGAAACCTTATATTTGTAATTCTATAGTCATTAAACTATCACACAAGTGCAAGGTTGATATAATTTATAGACAGTCAGGGGCTCAGAAAGTTCACCAATACCCACACCTCTGAAAGGATTATCACTGCCAGAGGAAGCTGGGTAGAAAGACTTAAGACTAATTAAGATTTACATGTTTTTAAGCATCTTAAAAACTAGAAATTTAGAGCTATAATTCCAAATGATATCATTGAGAGAAGGTGAGGGAAACAGAGGAAGCTGAAAAAGTAAAACGTAACAATAACACACTGAAGATCTTATCTTATCTGGAGGGTGAATACAGTATGATACACACTAAATCAGAGCTTCTCCAACTTTAATGTGCCAATGAATCATGGGGTGGGGGGGTCTTGTTAAAGAACAGATTCTGATTCAGGACATTCAGGATGAGAACAAGATTCCAGGTGATATCAGTGCTGCTGTGCTCTTCCATTGACTAGGAAGGCACCAGATGATGTAGAAGAATGGAAAGTGAAGCATGTGGGTTAGAATTTTTAATATAGAAATAGAATTATGATTCCCAAAATAGTAAAGAAAAAATAGAACAATAATAAAAAAATGTATGAGCAATCCAGGAAGATAGGAAAGAGGGAAAAAGAAATAACTTGAAAATATGTTAAATAGAAAACCAAAAATAAAATGGCAGAAATAATTTTAAACATATCAATAATCATAATAAATGTGTCTAAACTCACCTATTAAAAAGTTCAGACAGGATTTACAAAAAATAATCCAGCTATATATTGATTAGCAGACAAAAGAAAGTTAGAAATAAAGGAATGGAGAAAGGTATATAAGTAAGTGAAATATATAGCAAAGAAATTAATATAGCAAAAAGAAATATAGCAAAAATTAATATAAAAACCAAAATGTAGATTAAGAACATTAAAAGAGAAAAAGATAGATATAAGGATAAAAGGAATAATTTATTGAGGAGATCTCTTGTGCACATTTTGGCGTCTGACATAAATATTGATAGAAATACAAGGATAAATTGACAAATTGCTAATCATATCCTAGAAAATAACAGTTCAAATAGCAAAAACATAAATATGGATATAGAAACTTGACACAATTAGATTGATCTAATAGGAAATTAAAGAACACTATACCTCCCCCGCCCTAAAAAAACCCCAGAGAATAAAATATTCTTTACAAACACACATGGAACAATTACAAAAAGCGACTGGATACAAGGCTACAAAGATAATCTCAATAAGCTTTATTTACTGACCACAGTGAAATAAATTTCAAAGTTAGCAAAAGAAAGATATACAAAACAATCTATAATAACATACAAAGCAATATGAAAAATGAAAACAGACAGATGCATACATTCTTCTAAGAAACCCTTTGGTTGATGTGTTCAAAATGGAATTACAAATGTTTACAACTAAGGAAAGATGAGAAAGTTACTTATCAAAATCAATGCAATATAGTCAAAGTGGTACTGAGAGGTATATTTCTAGGCTTTCACACATTGGAAAACAAAAGGAAATAAACGAAGTTTTCAACTCAAAAAAGTAACAAAATGAGGACAAATAAACCTGATGGAAGTAGGGAAGAACAAATAAAATTCTCAATTGATAAAACCCTAAAATAGTCAAATATATAGGTATAAAATCACATATAATGTTCTCTTATCATAATAAAGTCAATAAAAACTGTGCCATATTAATAAAATAGAAATGCTATTATAAAGTGTGATCAAGAAAAAAGATAAAAGGCATAAATATACAATTAGGAATAGAGAGCTATAACTGAAAAATCAGGAAAGATGTGAAATTAGAATATTGTATACATTTATATATTTTAAAATATAGGTGAAACAATTTTCTAAGAAAATGTAATTTATCAAATCTATAGTTGAAAAGAAATAGAAAACCTGATGCCTAATGACTGTAGAAAAACATGAAACAAAGTAAAGAACCAACTCCTCTAACATAAATCAGGCACAGATGGTTTTATACGTGTGTGGGGGTTTTTTGTTTGTTTTTTAACCAAATATTTAAAAAAAAGAGAGACTTTGTACTTTATACAAACTGTTCCAAAGCACGGGGGGAAAAATAGAAAACTACTCAAATCACTTGTTAAGACTAGTATAACCCTGATATCATAATTAGACAAAGAAAGTACAAGAGAACAATTAGTTATGCATAGCAATACAAAATTTCTAAATAAAATACTAGCAAATGGAATCTGGTGTAAAATGACCAATGTCTATTGGAGGAATACAGGGTATTTGATAAACTTCACAATAAAATTCACAATAAAAACTCTTTAGGTAACAAGGGATAGAAAGGAATTTTACTTATGAAAGGATATCTAACAGATGCTGAGGCAAGTATCACACTTAAAAGCTAGAAACTTTCCCATTAAGGTCAGGAAGAAGACAAGATTGTCCACTCTCATGACCACTATTATATTAGAAGCCCTTGGCATAAGACAAGAAAGAAATGAAGTATAAAAATTGATAAGAGACATGATTTTCAGAAGATATGATAGTTTACCTAGACAATACAAGAGAAACAATTGACAAAGGATCAGAACTAAAAAGAGAATTCAGCAAGGTGATCATATATAAAACATAAAATCAGTAATATTCATATATACTAGTAGTAACCAATTAGAAAATGTAATAGAGGGGCGCCTGGGTGGCTCAGTTGGTTAAATGTCTGCCTTCAGCTCAGATCATGATCCTAGGGTCCTGTAATCGAGCCCCACATCAGGCTCCCTGCTCAGCGGAGAGTCTGCTTCTCCCTCTGCCTGCTGCTCCCCCTGCTTGTTCTCTCTCTTTCTCTGTCAAGTAAATAAATAAAATCTTAAAAAAAAGAACATAAAAAGAAAATGTAATAGAAAAATATTCCATTCACAAAAGCAAAAAAACAAAACAAAACTATAAAATATCTAAAATAAGCCTAATAACAAAATTATACCAGGTCACTTCTAGACTGTAAAACGTCACTGAAGGATTTTTAATTGAATAGACATATATTTATTTACATGTAAATATTACATGTATATAATACATATTATATATAAGATTTACATTATAGGGGGAGTGGTAAGATGGTGAAGTAGTTGGGTGACCCTAAGCATGCTTCCTCACTGGAACACAGATTGATAAAGATTGGATCATTGTGAACACCAATGAAATCGATCAGAAGTCTTGGAGAAGGAAGCTGAACATCTACAAACCAGAAAAATGAACTGTGGAAGATGGAGGAATTCACCCCAAAAGAAAGAATAGGAAGAAATGATGGCCAGAGATTTAATCAATGCAGATATAAGTAAAACGTCTGAACTAGAATTTAAAACAACTGTAAGCATACTAGCTGGGCTTGAAGAAAGCATAGAAGACACTAGAGAATCCCTTACTGCAGAGATGAAAGAACTAAAATCTAGTCAGGCTGAAATTAAAAATGCTATAACTGAATGCAGTCCCAAGTGGAGGCCATAAAAATGAGGATGAACGAATTAGAAGAGCAAATCAGTTGTACAGAAGATAAAATTATGGTTAGTAATGAAACTGCAAAGAAAAGGGAAAGAAAACTATTAGATCATGAAGGTAGACTTAGGGAACTCAGCAACTCCATAAAGTGAAATAATATCCATATTACAGGAGTCCCAGAAGATGAGGAGGAGGGAAAAGGGGCAGAAGGGTTTTTTGTTTTTTTTTTTTTAATTTAATTTTATTATGTTATGTTAATCACCATACATTACATCATTAGTTTTTGATGTAGTGTTCCAGGATTCACTGTTTGCGTATAACACCCAGTGCTCCATTCAATATGTGCCCTCCATAAAACCCATCACCAGGTTAAACCATTCCCCCACGCCCCTCCCCTCTAGAACCCTCAGTTTTTTTCTCAGAGTCCATAGTCTCTCATGGTTCAGCTTCCCCTCCAACTCTCCCCTCTTCATTTTTCCCTTCTTACTATTTTTTTTAAACATATAATGGATTATTTGTTTCAGAGGTACAGGTCTGTGATTCATCAGTCTTACACAATTCACAGCGTTCACCATAACACATACCCTCCCCATTGTCTATCACACAGCCACCCCATCCCTCCCACCCCCCACCACTCCAGCAACACTCAGTTTGTTTCCTGAGATTAAGAATTCCTCACATCAGTGAGATCATATGATACTTGTCTTTCTCTGATTGACTTATTTTGCTTAGCATAATACCCTCTAGTTCCAACCACGTCATTGCAAATGGCAAGATTTCATTTTTTTGATGGCTGCATAATATTCCAGTGTGTGTGTGTGTGTGTGTGTGTGTGTGTGTGTGTGTGTGTGTATCTCACATCTTCTTTATCCATTCATCTGTTGTTGATGGACATCTTGGCTCTTTCCATAGTTTGGCTATTGTCGACATAGGGGCAGAAGGTTTATTTGAACAAATTATAGCTGAGAACTTCCCTAATCTGGAGAAGGAAACAGGCATTCAAGTCCTAGAAGCACAGAGAACTCCCCTCAAAATCAACCCAAATTAAAAAAAAAAATAGGTCGATACCTCAACATATTATAGTGAAGTTTGCAATTTTCAAAGAAAAAGAGAAAATCCTGAAAATAGCTCTGGACAAGAGGTCCTTAACCTATAACGGTAGACACATACAGCTGGCAGAAGATCAGTCCACAGAGACCTGGCAAGCCAGAAAGGGCTGGCATGATATATTCAACTTGCTAAATGGGGAAAATATGCAGCCAAGAATACTTTATCCAGCAAGGGTGTCATTTGGAATAGGAGAGATAAAGAGTTTACAAGACAAACAAAAACTAAAGGAATTTGTGAACACTAAACCAGTCCTGCAAGAAATATTAAAGGGGACTGCTTGAGCAGAGAGAGACCCCAAAAGTAACAAAGACCAGAAAGGAACAGAGACAATTTACAGGAGTAGCAGCTTTACAGGTAATACAATGGCACTAAAATCATATCTTTCAATAATTACTCTGAATGTAAATGAACTAAATGTTCCAATCAAAAGGCATAGGGTATCAGAATGGATAAAAAAACAAGACCCATCAATATGTGCTTATAAGAGACTCATTTTATTTTTTTTTACATCATTAGTTTTTAATGTAGTGTTCCATGATTCATTGTTTGTGCATAATACCCAGTGCTCCACGCAGAGACTCATTTTAGACCCAAAGACACCTCCAGATTGAAAGTGAGGGGGTAGAGAGCCATTTATCATGCTAATGGACATCAAAAGAAAGCTGGAGTAGCCATTCTTATCTCAGACAAACTAGATTTTAAACCAAAGACTGTGATAAGAGTTGAAGAAGGACACTATAACCTAATAAATAAAGGGGTCTATCCAAGAAAAATATCTAACAATTGTAAATATTTATTCCCCTAACTTGGGAGCAGCCAAATATATAAACCAATTAATAACAAAATTAAAGAAACTCATTGATAATAATACAATAATAGTAGAAGACTTTCACCCCACTCACAGCAATGGACAGATCAGTTAAGCAGAAGGTGAACAAGGAAACCAGGGCTCTGAATGACACACTGGACCAGACAGACTTAACAGGTATCTTCAGAGCATTTCATTCTAAAGTGGCAGAATACACATTCTTCTTGACTGCACATGGAACATTCTCCAGAATAGATCCCATACTGGGTCACAAATCAGGTTTTCTTTTCTTTTTTTTTTTTTTTTTAAGATTTTATTCATTTATTTGACAGAGAGAGACACAGTGAGAGAGGGAACACAAGCAGGGGGGAGTGGGAGAGGGAGAAGCCAGCTTCCCGCGGAGCAAGGAACCCAATGCGGGGCTTGATCCCAGGACCCCAGGATCATGACCTGAGCCGAAGGCAGATGCTTAATGACTGAGCCACCCAGGCGCCCCACAAATCAGGTTTTAACCGGTACAAAAAGACTGAGATCATACCATGCATATTTTCAGACCATATGCTATGAAACTTGAAGTTAACCGCAAGAAGAAATTTGAAAGGACCACAAATACATGGAAGTTACAGAACATCCTACTAAAGAATGACTGGGCCAACCAGGAAATTAAAGAAGAATTTAAAAAATACATGGAAGCAAATGAAAATGAAAACATGACAGTTCAAAACCTTTCGGATGCAGCAAAGGCAGACCTAAGAGGTAAGTATATAGCAATACAAGCCTTTCTCAAGCAGGAAAAGTCTCAAGTACACAACCTAATCTTATACCAAAAGGAGCTGGAAAAAGCAGCAAATAAAGTCTAAATCCAGCAGGAGAAGAGCAATAATAAAGATTAGAGCAGAAATCAATGATGTAGAAATAAAAAAAAACATAGAACAGATCAATGAAACTAGGAGCTGGTTCTTGGAAAGAATTAATAAGATTGATAAACCCCTAGCCAGACTTATCAAAAAGAAAGGAGAAAGGACCCAAATAAATAAAATAATGAACGAAAGGGGAGAAATCACAATCAACACAGAAGATATGTAAATAATTATAAGAGAATATTATGAGCAATTATATGGTAACAAATTAGGCAATCTGGAAGAAATGGATACATTCCTAAAAACATATAAACTACCAAAACTGAAACAGGAAGAAATAGAAAACTTGAACAGGCCCATAACCAGCAAGGAAATTGAAGCAGTAATTAAAAATCTCCCAATAAACAAGAGTCCAGGGCCGGATGGCTTCCCATGCTCATGGATTGGAAGAATAAATCTTGTTAAAATGTATATGCTTCCCAAAGCAATCTACACATTCAATTCAATCCCTATCAAAACACCACCAGTATTTTTCACAGAGCTGGAACAAACAATCCTAAAATTTGTATGGAACCAGAAAAGACCCTGAATAGCCAAAGTAATGTTGAAAAACAAAACCAAAGATGGAGGCATCCCACTTCCAGACTTCAAGCTGTATGACAAAGCTGTCACTCTCAAGACAGTATGGTACTGGCACAAAAACAGACCCATAGATCAATGGAACAGAATAGAAAACCCATAAATGGACCCTCAGCTCTATGGTCAACTAATCTTGGACAAGGCAGGAAAGACTCCAGTGGAAAAAAGACAGTATCTTCAACAAATGGTGTTGGGAAAATTGGATAGCCACATGCAGAAGAATGAAACTGGACCACTTTATTACACCATATATAAAAATAAACTCAAAATGGATGAAAGACCTAAATATGAGACAGGAATCCACCAAAATCCCAGAGGAGAACACAGGCAGCAAGCTCTTTGACCTCCGCCGCAGGAACTTTTTGCTAGACCTGTCTCCAAAGGCAAGGGAAACAAAAGGAAAAATGAACCATTGGGACTTCATCAATATAAAAAGCTTCTGCACAGCAAAGGAAACAACACAACTAAAAGGCAACCTAAGGAATGGGAGAAGATATTTGCAAATGTTTTATCAGATAAAGGACTAGTATCCAGAATCTATAAAGAACTTATCAAACTCAACACCCAAAGAACAAATAATCCAATCAAGAAATGGGCAGAAGACATGAACAGACATTTCTTCAAAGAAAACATACAAGTGGCCAATAAACACATGAAAAAATGCTCAACATCATTCAGCATCAAGGAGATACAAATCAAAACCTCAGTGAGATACCACCTCATACCAGTCAGAATGGCTAAAATTACAACTCAAGAAACAACAGGTGTTGGTGAGGATGTGGTGAAAGGGGAACCCTCTTACATTGTTGGTGAGAATGCAAAATGGTGCAGATACTCTGGAAAATAGTATGGAGCTTCCTTAGGAAGTTAAAAATAGAACTACCCTACAACCCAGGAATTGCACTTCTACGTATTTATCCAAAGGATACAAAAATTGTGATTTGAAGGGGCACATGCACCCCAATGTTTATTGCAGAATGTCCACAATAGCCAAACTATGGAAAGAGCCCAGAGGTCTATCAACAGATGAATGGATAAAGGAGCTGTGGTATATATATATATATATATATATATATATATATATATATATACACAATGGAATACTATTCAGCCATCTAAAGAATGAAATCTTGCCATTTGCAATGACATGGATGGAACTAGAGGGTATTATGCTAAGCGAAATTAGTCAGTCAAAGAAAGACAATTATCATATGATTTCACTCATCTGTGGGAATTAAGAAACAAAACAGTTGAACATAGGGGAAGGGAAAGAAAAATAAAATAAGATAAAAACAGAGAGGGAGGCACATTCTTAACTCTTAACTATAGGAAACTATAGGAAACCAACTGAGGGTTGCTGGAGGGGAGGTGGGTAGGGGGATGGGGGTAATTGGGTGATGGGTTTTAAGGAGGGCACTTGATGTAATGAGCACTGGGTGTTAGATGCAACTGATGAATCACCAAATTCTACCCTGAAACTAATAATATACTATGTGTTAACTAAATTGAATTTAAATAAAAAATTTAAAAAGATTTATATTATACATTTTAATATATATTATATATACATAAACTTTCAGAGATAGCAAATAAATTCTGACTCAAATCAAAGATAAGCAATGTATTCTAAAAGGCAAATCAGAGTTTACATTGAGCTTGACAAGCCAATCTTAAAATTCAAATAGAAAAATAAATGTGAATCAAAAGGCCAACATTTTTCTTTTTTTGAAAAGGAAGAGTAAAGGGAGAATTATCTTCAAGGTATAAAAATATTTTATAAAGGGGGTGCCTGGGTGGCTCAGTCATTAAGCGTCTGCCTTCGGCTCAGGTCATGATCCCAGGGTCCTGGGATCGAGCCCCGCATCGGGCTCCCTGCTCAGCGGGAAGCCTGCTTCTCCCTCTCCCACTCCCCCTGCTTGTGTTCCCTCTCTCGCTGTGTCTCTCTCTGTCAAATAAATAAATAAATAAATAAATAAAATCTTTAAAAAAATTTTATAAAGAGATAACTATCAGAATAGTTTGGAATTAGCCTAGGAAATGATCAATACTCAATTTCAGAATAGAGAGTCCAGAAACAATACTGCATACATGGGAATCCAGGGATTGACAGAGGAAGCACTGCAAGTCACTGGAGAAAGGGTGGTATATTCAGTAAAAAGCACTGGTGAAATGGGCTATTCATTTGAAAAAATAAATTTAGATCCATACCTCATACCATTCATGAAAATAAATTACAGGTGAAATAAAGGAGTATTAGAAAAAAAATATGAGAGACTTTGGAAGACCTTTAAAAATCAGATATACAGGACAAAAGCTCTAAATAAAATATCAATACATTCCAATCATAACATAAATTCTGCATTTTAAAAGGTGTATTATAAAAGTTAAGACACAAGGCAAAAATATTTGTCGTATATTAGGCTGGACCATATAAAACTGTGATTTCATGTGATTCAGCCTAATAATAAAGCCAGCTCTAGATTTTCCCCTTGCACACCTCTGTGCTCTTTCCCCCTCCCAGCTGACTGTGGCGAGCTCAAGCAAGGCAACGTCAGAAGCCAGGTGCTGAAGACAGCAGCATCTCTGCCTCCCGCATCTCTGAACAACTGCATAGAACAGAGCAGCTAATGACCTGAAATAAACTCCCAATCCCTATGCCACTATATTTTTGGAGTTTAGTTATTATCACAGCTTAGCTAGCCCTAATTATCACAAATATAAATTAAAAATAAAAACAAAGAACTCTACAATCAAAAGGAAAAAGACCAACAACCTGATAGAAAAATCGGCAAAGGATATGAACAATGAATTCACAGAAGAGGAAGGTCTTTTAGAGTTATGAAAAGATATTCAACCTAATTAGCAATAAGGAAAATCAAACAAAGGGGAGGAAATTCCCAAAGAAAAATGTGAGGACATTTCCCAGAACTGAAAGACAAAGGTTTTTTTATTGAAAGTGCACACCAATGTCTAGCACATGAGAAAGACAAAAACTAGCAAATGAACTAGGGTCCTGGTACAAAATAGATGACACACTCAAACCGGATAACTGGGGAGAGGGACTTTTACAAAAGGATTGTCAGGGTAAAGCCAACCAGCAAGGCATGATAAAGCATCTCAGAGTAGCAACCACAGAAAACTATCACCACTCCTACGTGTGAAGGGCAAGGGTGGGAATTGGTACTGGAACCTGGAGAGATCAGTAGCTGTAGGAAAGAGCTGGCTCTGACTGCAAAATCATAATACCACAAAGAGGCCACTGGAGGAATAAAGACACTTCCCATCTCCTGCTGACGCCACTCATTGACTATGCCCAACCAGAAGCCAGAGGCAAGATAGCACATTAATAATAACCACAAAGGCCAGCTCTTGGGGCTGAGAACAGAGAGGAGAAGGGTGGGGAATATATCCGCACCAGCAAACCAAGAATATCCATCAAATCTATCAAGGTGCATAACTGTGAAATTTCCTAACAGCTGGGATAAAGGATCCTATAAGTTTGCAGAGACAAAATCTGGTTACCTAGAAAGAATTGGGAATCAGAAAGGAATTGGATTCTCTAAAGCAAACACTGAGAGCTACAAGATGATGGAGCAAGCCTTCAAAATTCTGAGGGGAAATCAAGGAACACTGAGGCAAGCTATGAAACGAGTATGACGGTAGGATAAAGACATTTTAGGAAAAACCATGTTTCAGAAATATCCCTCCCACATGCCCTTTCCCAAGAACAGAGCCAGAGCATTGTACAACTCTAAGGGGGCAGGCACCATCCACACTGCATTACATTTAAATGGCATGCCAGAAGCACGTCTATCTGATGAATGATGTCCTCAAGCATGCAACACCACAACGGTCCTGCTTAGGAAGCTACTGAAAGTGTACGTCAAGAAAACAAAGAAAAATGCATGGGGCCCTGGAAAGAGGGACTCCAACTCAGATAGCAGGTGATGGCAGACCATGTACCTGGTCTAGGAAGCAGGGTGCTTAGACTAGAGCTGGAAGATGGAAAAGGAGGTCATGAAAACAAACAAACCAAGAACCAACGAACCACTGACAGCTTGACTACCTCAGGTATTTGACTGTATTGAGAAGAGTTTTTAGCATTTTGAGAGAGTCTGAGTCGGTAACAGGTATAGAAAGGCTTAATCTAAAACGTAGGCAATTATTAACTCCAGAAAAAATATGATTATAAAAATGGAAATTAATCATAATATACCATGTGACTTGGCTTTGAAGAATATTTACATAACTATAATAGTGTGCACACTGAGTAGGGATTTATGTGTATGTTGTAGTGATGGGCTGTAAAAGAGCCTAAATACTCATCTTCCAAACCAGGAAGCCCACAGTTAGTGTCAAAATAGAAATGTCAAGAAAAAACAGTATTAAAAAGACCATTTGGAGGGGCGCCTGGGTGGCTCAGTCGGTTAAGTGACTGCCTTCAGCTCAGGTCATGATCCTGGAGTCCTGGGATCGAGTCCCGCATCAGGCTCCCCAGAGTCTGCTTCTCCCTCTGACCCTCCCCCCCTCATGCTCTCTCTCTCTTATTCTCTCTCTCAAATAAATAAATAAAATCTTAAAAAAAAAGACCATTTGGAAAGACAGAGGTAAAATATCCAAACAAAAAAGCTGAAGATTCAGAATTGAAAACATTTACCTTGGGAGTACAGGAATCATAGTGAAGAAAAGTAGGGCAAGTGTTGCTTTAAAAACATTATTTTTAATTATATAACTCATTATTTAAATTGTAAAACTGTAAGAATATAACTTTGATAAAAATAAAAATTAAAAAAAAGAGTAAGACCCAGTGTTTCAGGAAGACCGAGAAGAAAACCAGTGTTTATATATAGTATGATATGGTAAAAATTCCACCATGTTACAGCACCTCAGAAAACCGACCTTACTGGCAGAGGGAAAAATGAGCTCCTCATGCTGTATTGGATAAAATAAAGCTCAAAAAGGAATTTTAGACTGAGGCCAGTGTATTCATTTATGAAATCATAACACTTACAGTTTTAGCAAGTGCTTTGATTCCTGTTTTTATCTCTTTCCTTTTCTTGGAAAACAGTTTAACCTCATTTTTGATGGCCTGAAATGGAACAAGTATATCACTTAAACAGGCAAGAGAAATGATAGTTATATGATAGACAGGTAGATACATGCTTACAGGGGTACATAGATATATAGGTAGCACTTCTCTGGAAACAATTTTTGTAAAGACTAATAATACAAAGTGTACATGAAATACCACCACTGCAGTGCCTTGCTTAAGTCCCCTGCTGCTATGTAAGTGACCCTCGAAGCAACTTGCAACTGATGTCATTTAGAAGGCCAACGGAAAGAAGATAAATAGTAAAAAAAGTTAAATAGAGAATAGCTGACAAAGGAACTAGTCTGCTTTTTTATTGGGAACTTGAGTGAGACTAAAGCTAAATCCAGACACAAGCTGCTAGCTGTCACCTTCCTGCACATCTGAAGCCACCATGTCCTTTCTCCTGTTCCTGGCCCACCCATTTTCTTTAAATCAACTTTGCAGCATCCTCCAACATTCACCCCAACATGAAGTATCTGATTATACCTCACTTTGGCTTCCCCTAGACATGTTTGTTCTGTTTCATATTAGCTTAAGTAGTGTTCCTAAAGCTAATACCTTCATCTAAAAGGTTGGGCTAGATTAGGGTGTTTGATTTCAGGAAAGTTACACTTGTATGATGTAATCCTCTGCCAAGTAGTATCTCATTCTACTTTCTAACTTTCCAATGGGTTTTCATAGGAAACTAATCTATTTGGCACACTTACAGAATGTCATTTCAAACCTCTTCCATGTTTTATAGATACCTCTTGGCTTTTTTGTTGTATCCAGGGCATTTCCTTTAAATTGTCAACTTGGACTAATTCTTCTTGTGATGAATCAATGCTTGGCTTCATATTCTCATTTATCTTAGAAGAAGACAGATATTTCTTAAAATTAAAATTCTTTTCTTCCCACTCAACTTCACATAATTGCTTTGGATCTCTTTGCACTTGTTGCATATTTAAAATAATACCAAAAATTTTGCCTGCCCAAGATGTAATATTTTATTAATTTAATTCCTACCAGTCTGTCCTTATATCAGCCACACTTTTCACTGAGAAAGCAAAAATGATCAGACAGGTCACACATTCACCAAATCACTCTTTGCCTCCTTCCTGTCATTGTAGACCACGTGCTCCTGCCTATCAAGCCCAGCCCAAAGTAAATTTGTACTTAGACTCTCAATCTTTTCCTCCTTTTGGGGTCTTTACACTTAAAAAAAAATCCCATTGCCTTTCTACACCATCCATTCCTCCTTCCTACTGAAAGCAGATATCTGATTTAGAAAGGAAGAGAGAGTGGGTGGGGGGAAGAGGGGAAGGAAGGAAGGAAGGAAGGACAAATGATATATTGGAACTCAACTGTGTGTTCAGATTTTGATTCCAAATTCAAGGACTCTCCTTGTTGTATACTTAAATAATCATTCTCCTCATCCATGGTGTTGCTCAGAGAAATTAAAAGTTTCTGGCAATAATGGATAATTTCACTGGCTAGGTTTCCTCCAAGCCGCCTATATTAATAAAAAGGAAAAGAAACGGACTACAAAATCACAATTTAAAAATGTCACATTTTAGCAGCATTATTTAACAGCATTATTTCCAGATACCTAACCATTTCTACACAAAGAAATATGGGGTTAATTCTCCACAGTGCCCTGTAGTTATTAGTACTCTACTTCTTAGGGTGAGCCCTTTCATAGGCTCCCGGACATGACAGTCCTCTTGATCTCTCTGAGGTGACCTCTTCTCACACTGTCCCTGGACCCTTACCCGACACGTCCTCTGACCAACCTTGGCCACTGCACAGAAGAGCCACTGTTCTGGTGGAGCCTTAGAATGTACTAGTCATTGCACTGCTTCACATACATAATCACACTGTCATATTTGGTCCTCATCACCCCCACCCACCATTGAGGGAAGCATTACTTCCATGCAATATACCAGGGCATCTCAAATTTTAGGCACATCAGCATTGCATGGATGACGGTTTGTTAAAAACAGATTCCTAGGCCCCACCCACAGAGATTCTGATTCAGAAACTTTGGGTAAGGACCAAAAATAAGCATTTCTAACAAGCTATGGTTGCTGCAGACCCCACCTTGAGTAACACTGTTATAGATGATTTAGAGAGAGTATTGTTATGTGCCTAAGGTCACAAATTAGTAAGTCCTGGACCATGGTTTCAAACTCAACTTTGTTTTGAGTCAGAAGTCCACGTGCTTAAATACCCATGGATGGAAATGTCCTTCCTTCTATACAGAGGGCTCCAGCACTTGTTCGCTGTTGCCGGAGATGTTGTTTGTTCATTTACTGTACAGGATGTGTGTCAGGACTTATATATGAGATACAAGTTAGTATTTTACTTAGATTACCTGCATAAAATGGGCATGATGATGCAGTGTTCAAATGAGTCTCTAATATAAATGACTACCAGAACTGTTAGGACATAAAATCTCCATCTACATTTATTTAATATTTACAAATATTTAACATTTTCACAGTGTCACTGGGAAAGTCCATGTTTTGTTACTGTTTTAATCACAGAAAGCGCCACAAGATTTTTTTTTTGCGGAAATAAATTGCACACTAACTAATGATATTCATTGACAGGCCAAACAAGGCAACATATAAAGTCGAGGCTATCACCTTCAGGCTCTCTATGCTTTGGCCATCATTTACATGCTTGAGTAGTATTTTATTTAGAATTTTAATCTTAATCTAAGCAAAGTCTAAATAATTTAATATTGTCTAAGCAAAGTCTAACTAGGGAAGTATATCCACATGTTCGTGCACATGCATACAAATCTATGTCAGGTTTTTAAGGGATGAATAGGAGTTTAAAAAATTATCTACTCTTCAGGATTGTCCTCATTCCTTGTACTCCTCCAACAGGTGTTATGAAAGGGAGGACTGATCATTTCATATGTACTCTGTCTTGTTATTTTTTGTATTTTGGTGCTTTGACATCTGGGGTCTTGCTGACACTGGAGGGACGGCCCCTTCCAAGACCCGCCAGTTGTTACAGATAGGAAACCACTCACTCTGAAGCCACCTCTCAAATGCAAACCAATCAATCCAGAGCCCACACCTCCAACTCAGGGCTACTATTTCCCTGCTTTAATCACCCCTGGGCCAAGCGCCTGACAACCAAGGCCAGCATCTATGCCCCAGGACCTGCTGAAATTATCCAAACTAGCCAATGCTAAATCTGCCTGCTCCTTCCCATGGAAACCAAAATAAGACTTTTGCCCATGTTTCCTTTGTTCCCTCTGCTTCCTTCCTTCCACCTAGGTGCTTTCCCATGTGGCCCTGGCACAGAGCTTAGCAAACCTCCTCCTCTTGGGATCTGTGAGTATAATAATTTTTTCAGTGGCAGTTGTCTCCTGTTACGGTGGCCTTGCTATATGTAAATAGTAAAATCTTTATTTTAAGATACTATGCCACATGAAGTTGCTTACTGTACACTGTACATACCTCCATCTTAGGTAAACAAGGGTGCCATCATCTCTCCCATTCACCAGAATGTTTTGTCCATCCATTGAAATTCTCACTGATTGAATCCCATGCCCCTGGTGAGAATGACTCCGACTTCGAACAAATGTTTCCTCAATAGTTTTAGGAACAAAGCACAGAAATTACAAATGCAATTCTACCACATGGTTTTTCTAAGAGGGCCATATGCACTTTTGCTTGTTGATAAATTGTTTTGTACTTGTTAACAGCATTTTATTTGGCATGGAAGTAGCGTTTTTGTAATACATAGTACTGAAAATGCCTAGTTCAAAACACACTCACCAATACTGGTTTATTTTCTCATTTGTGTAGAATGGAAGGAGAGGGACTGTTATCACCAATTTGTAATAGCAAAGCCAGACACACAGAAGCAACTTGCTAAAGGCTACAGAGTTAGGGGATGGGCCTTGAGTGAGCAGAAATGGCAGATTCAGATGCCTTCAAGAGTCAGGTAGGTTTCATTTATGTGTGATGAGTGGTTGAGAGAAGGTAGTAGGCACTCTGAAGAATGGAGGGTAACATGTCCCAGATGAAGCATGCTAAACCAGTTCAAGTAGAACCCAAATAAAACACATCACTGATTTGTTACACAGGGCAACAGTTTAAGTTCCTTGACTAAAAACTGGGATTTCTGTGTCACACTGGTTCTCAACCATGATTTTTTTTAATTTAACTTATTGAATAGGCAATACATTCAAATGGCTCAGGATTCAAAAACTATAAGAGTATACAGTGAAATCTCCTTCCTGTCTCCATTCCCCAGCCACCTCCCATAGCCAGTCAGTGTAATTAATACTTTTAACATCCTTTCAGAGGCTTTTAAATGTATATGAACAAATTTTTATGTAGACATAATTTTAAACATAAATTGTAGCATAATATATTATGCACCTTGCTTTTCCTTCTTAAAAGTAGATCTTGAGGTTCTTTCCATATTGTGGCATAAATATTTTCTCATTCTGCATAATATTCCCTATTTTCTTTATGTATTGTTCATATAGTGTTATCTATTTATCCAGTCCTCCACTGATGATCATTAGGTTGCTTTTACAAAGAGTGCTGCATGAATAACCTCATATATGAGGTGCTTTGCATAGAATCACCCAGAAGAACTTTGATGCCTTGCCACGTCATGCCACTATCAGCAGCGGCATATATTATAAATCATTTGAATAAGAGACAGTGTAGCAAAGTTTGCAAATTGTCAACTTCAAAATAATCTCCAAAGGATTCAAGATTTTTCCTGTATAATAATAGTATCAGTTTTGCTCAGTTGTAGTCCAAATATGGTTTCTTACACAGATGAACAAGGAGAGTCAGATGTACAAACCAGGGCCCAGTTTATCTGTGGACCTGCAGGAGTATGTCATGTAGGTGGTTGCAAGGCTTCAGGTGTGTGGGGTAGAACCCTGGGTAAGAATCACTAGCCTCATTAAAGTATACTGATAACCAGTTCAATTTGGTCTCAAAACCTAGAAAAGGATCCTCCACAGTTGGGGGAGAAGAAACTATTTTCACTTTCTCAATGGAAATCAGAAATGGTAGCAGTACTGGTGATGTTGAGGTCCACAAGTGATGAGGGAGGACTCAGTAAGGGCCACACCCTCTCCCTTATGCTCTTCCAGCATCACTTCAAGAGCTGGGTGGGGGAGAAGGGACAGTAGCAACCAGCCCAGAGTTGTTCCAGGCCAGGGAGACAGGAGTAATAATCCCTAGGTTTACACAGCAATTCACTATTTCCAAAGCAGTTTTGCATATGCCCTCTCCCTGGCTCTCATCAGAATCCCACAGGTTGAGAGCATGAAAAGTTCCCCAATATTACAGATGAGCATCTGAAACTCAGTGAAGCTCAGTGAGTCTCCAAGACACGCAACTAAGTGGTGATGGAGCTGGGCTGCAGCTCACCTGCAGTATCCCTGTCCCAAGCTCTTTATTGGCAGGTCTCTGTCTATTGGTTGGTGTTTCCTCCCTTGGAAGCTCAAACCTCAGTACATAAAAACACCTGTAAAATGTTTAAGTCAATACTACCATCAGTGGTAAATAAGTTATGAATTAATTTACCTATGAAAGAAGCCCAATTACTTCCCTAGGGCTTTTTTTCCTTATATGATATCAAGATATACATCCCAAGATTAAAAAAAAAAAAAGAGTAGCTTACCAAAGTATGAACGTCTCGGATACACAGAATTCCACCTTTAGCTATTGTTATGAGCCACAACCCATGTGGAGACAGAGAGAGCATTCCAGGTCCATAGTGTTTGCTTTGCACTTTTTGGTATGGCTTAAGAATGCAAATACCACTGTGTTCCTGCCAATCAAAGAACATGACCCCATTATAGAAAAGATCAGGGGAGCAGCACCTTAAAGCTTGCACTTGTGCATATATGGTCAGATTCAAATCTGCAAACACTGTCGATGGAAATAAACCGATACACCACATTTCTTGCACCACATTTTCATCTCTGTTTGCAAATTAAAGTTTGTCCTAACCAACCAAAAGAAGTCTTTATACATTAGCTACCATTAAAGATCCCAGCCTGCATCAACAATCTTTATTTTTAAAAAAAGATTTTTTGTATTTATTTGAAAGACAGCACATGCACGCATGAGCAGGGGGGAGGGGCAGAGTATTGAGAGGGAGAAGCAGTCTCCCCACTGAGCAGGGAGCCCGACATGGGGCTCGATCCCAGGACCACCCCCCCATTATGACCTGAGCCGAAGGCAGATGCTTAACTGACTGAGCCACCCAGGCGTCCCTGACAGCCTTTATTTTTCACTAATTCTTTTCACATACCCCCATGCTCAAGTCCAGTTGAATGAGTCAGTATTCCCTCATGTACTTCCACCTCCAGGCCCCTACACATGCCATGACTTTTGTCTGGAATGCCCTTCCCCACTCCATTCCCACCAACCTGTCCCCTCTCTACCTCAGGAACTCCCACACCCTGCCAAGATTGTACACAATATTTCTCCATGTCTAAGTCTGACCTATTCTTCAAAAGCCAGTTATTTCCTCTGTGAAGCTTTCCTTGAATTCTCCTTACCACAAACATTCCTCTTTCTTGGAATTTCTATGTCTCATACCTTGCTGACATTGGCTGCCCTGGAAGAGGTAGGTTTAGAGGGAAGGGTGGTAGATAATCTGGGCCAGTGTGTGTAGCAGGAGTCTTATTATATGAGAGATGCTTGAAATGAGTGTAATGCAAGGATGGCAGAAACATAGTTTATCTATTTTGTGCAATTTTGCATGTGGCTCAGGTGCAAAGTTCCATGGAAAACCATGGACACCTGATACCTGTGAAATAGATGTTCCATGGCTATGTTGTTTTTAAAGGCACTAAAATAATAGTGTTATCTGCATGTTTATCTGACAAGCAGGATGTATGCAGCACAAGTATGACAGTGCTCAAAGGTATGTAAGACAGATTAACAAATAATGCTAATAATGTATCTAATTCAAGAATATTATGTTACTATACTAAAGCCATTGTTAACTGGACTATAATGTTAAAGTATGGATTGTGTCTAATTAATACAATGTATCAATCTTGACTTCTAAGATAAACAATAGCACGCTTAAGTTTTGGCATACTTGCTCAGGAAGAAGGTAGCTGCAGATATATGGCACTTGGTTACAGAAGCCATATATTTGGTGACTCTGAAAGTCCAGCACAGCAGAAGACAGACTGTGTTCTATCTCATACCGGAACTTGTGAATGAGTGCATCTTTCAGCCTCCCTCTTTCATCAATAAAGCTCGCAGAAACTATAAGATTTGAGGAAGAAGAGAGATCATTTGCACTGTATATTGATTTTATTTTTTAATCATAATGAATAACTATGAAAATTTAAATAAAAATTTAAATGCTCAATTAATAATGCAGAGGCTATTAAGAGGATAAAAATGATTCAAAACAACTTCATTAGAACTTCATTAGAAGTACTTGAGTATTAAATGACTGATAGTGCATAATATCCTTTATAAGGTCTTGGCTAATTTAATCAATTAAGTAGAGGCATATTAAAAGATACTCATGATGGTCTAGAGAGTCTTAATTAAGACACAAGAGTACTTTGAGGTTTTTCAGCTCTCTTATGCTCTATAATTATGTATTTGCAAACTAGCTACCCAAATATATTTGTTATATAAAACAAAGAGTGTCTATTTTATCAGACGTCTTTATCCAAAAAGCTTTCCTTACAATTCTGTCAGTGAAAGTAACTACACAGTAACCTGTCTGAAGTTAACCATGTATATTTGAAGCTACAAAACAAGAGATATCACAAAATGACAAATCAATCTGACAAAAGTGCCAGTTGACCCTGTTTCTCTTCTCTTGTAATAAGATAGGTTTATATGAATGACAAGGTCCAGAGGAAAGTCCACATATCACATTGGTTAGCAGCTACATCAGTTTTACTTTGTAAGATGCACAAAAGATGGCCATTTTACCTCTTCACAGGCTAAGAGGGAAAAAAATGCAATCACTGGTTGGGGGGGGGGGAAGAAAGAAAGCTAAGCAGCTACTCATCTGGGCCCAGCACAGAATTGGTTGCTTGATTTTTCTTTACCTTGTGGTAGTATTTTAGGCAGAGTAAATATTTCCAATCTGCTTCTTCCTGTTTCTGGAAGTGGGGAAAGCACCATCACTTCTACTATGTCTGTTTCCAAAAGAGACACTGTGGATATTTGTAAAATGTCTTTGCCTACCTCTGAAAGCAAACGGATATCATCATAAGTGGTCATTCATAAGTTTAAAGAATCTTTTATCTTCCCAAGTAAGATACCATGTTATAGAATTGCCTTCACTAAATCTTTAGATTTCAATTTATTTACTGCATATTTAAAGTAATCTTTAAATATAAGTGATGGGGACATTTTTGATGAATGATGAGGAACTGTCATGATTAGATATCTGGGTTGGCAGATTCAAGCCCGCTCAGTGGGGCTCAGCTCCTTTCCCTGTCAGGGAAGCCTCTGGAGTATGCCATCTTCACCTCAACAGCACCTCCATGCTCCAGCCCCTTGATGCTCCACTGTGGCCTGTTCATCCACTCCTGATATTGGATCAACTCAGGCATCAGTGTTCTTTGCATCTATAGTCAAGGTATTGCAGGGGTTGTGGAAATGCCCATGACGTGATGAGTTTGCTCCTCTGGAAATCAGGCCTCTGGAAGGTGCCATGCCTGAGGCACACCTTTGGTTCTTTCAGAGTCACTACTCCCCCTTTCCACAGGAGCTGTTCTATATGTGTCCACTTTATCAGCCTCTCCCCTCAGATATTCAGCTGATGATCTTTCCTCTGACATAACAAAGAAGACCAAAGACATCCGATACAAAGTGGATCTCAATGTTCTTATCCAGAAGGCATTTTTGTATGAACAAAATGCAATCCTTCACATTTCTGATATTGAACTCATGCCACTAATCTCCTATTAGACCATGTGCTCTCAAGGACCTCATTTTATCTTCTTATGTCTTTTATGATTTCTTCTATTCAGCTCTCAAGACTCCCCGGTCTTCAAATTGAGCCCTTGCTACAACCCTGCTTCCCCACCATGGTTGCCATCTATGCCAATTCTCTTTTCTCTGCTGCAAACTCCTTAAAACAGGAGTTGCTATTTACTGACTTAACTTTCTGACTGCCCATCCCTCACTGCACTCAAGTTCGTGCTCGTCCACACCCTCAGCCAGCTTCCTCCCTCAAGGTCTTTCTGGAGTGGGTGACTCCCAGTGCTCTCATTACTCTGGCCTGTCCTGTTTGCTTCGCTGCACCGTCTTCCTTGGTCTATAACTTAACTGGAAATTGCTTTTCCCATCCCACACTCTGACTGACCAGATATATTAAAAAATGGAATATTTAGGCAGGATGTACATCCACTCTGAAGTAAGCCATAGGTCCTACCATGCTCCATGTGTTCAAATTTACATATTTAGCTTACCTGTTTGGTCTCATTAAGCAACTGGATTGCTTTTACTCTGTTTTCTTAAGCCATCTCATCAGCTTCCATAATTTCAAGATCAGAATTCTATCATTGAGACTTGAACTACAAATCTCCATTTCCAAACATTAGCTAAATATTCCCCACTAAAGAGCTTATTAGCTTCAACTCTACAGAGCTTGTCAGCTCACATTATCCTTCAACCTTTTGTCTTGAGTTTTTACTTCATTTGATGAAATCACAGGCTAGAAATTTTGGAGTCATTGCTGATCCTCCCCTTTCACATTTAATGGAATACCAAGTCCTATCAACTCCATCACTCAGAGCTGTCCCCTCTTTCTCTTTCTACAACTGCTGCACATTGTTTGCACTGTGGATAAGAGCAAAAGCCTGAGGATAGACTTCCTGAGTTCGAGTCCTGGCTCCACTGTTACCACACTATATGACTCTGAATGAGTACTTAACTGTGCCTCAATTGCCTCATCTGTAAATTGGGATAGTAGTAGTCTCTACCTCATAAAAGTTGTCTGTAAGGGTTAAATGAATGAATGCTAAGTTCTTAGAACACTGACTATCACATGGCAAGGAATCCCTCAATAAATGTTGGCTGTTGTTATGATTAATATCACTCTTGCCTGGGCTACTATAATTATTCCCTAACTCATCTTTTTTATTCCATTCTCTTGCCTTTCAGCTCTATCCTTCACACTTGTGGCAGAGTCGTCCTCTAAAATCCAAGTCAAATCATACCTGTATCATCTTGAAAACTTTTGACGATGTCTCATTAACCACAGAAAAAAGTCCAGACTCCTTGGAATGATATTCAAGACCCTCGTCTTCTTTCAGACTTCATTGCCATGATCATCATCTAATAAACTCTTCTGTTTACCTATTATACCAGACTTCCTACCATTCCAAGTGCCTTTGCTCAGTCTTTTATCTTGAGTGGGAATACTAATATGCCCCATCCTCCTGACTTACACCCTCCGAGAACTCTCCCCCAATCCTCTACACCTCCTTATCTGTGTCCCCCTTTACCCCCACTCCTTTCCTCATACCTGGCAGAATTAATTGCTTCTTCCTCTGAGACCACACAGCACTCTGCTTATTCCTCCACCACTAAATTGTCTCCTTGACCTTGCCATGCCCCCACTGGCCTAGGTTCAGCATTTTACACCTAGTAGTCATGCACTAATTTTAAAAAGTCAATGAATAAATTTAAAAATATGTTTTGGGGAAAATATACATATATATTTGGTCCTTAAGCCAGAAAGAAAAGTATTAGTTCTTACTATTTATCATACAAGTGTTACCTCACCTGCCAGGTCTGTAGTTTACCTGGGCATGTGGATGGCATTATTGAAAAAGCTGGATATCATTTTGTTTAAAGAGGAAATATTAAAGATGCATGTAATAAAACTTTCTTTAGCTATCTTTATTAAATAGAAATAAAACATTTTAAAATATATTTCAAGGATAAACCAACCAAACTCCTTCTGTAATAACATTAGAAATATCTAGCATTATATATATGTGTATAATATACACATATATTATATAATGTATATAATATGCATATATACACTATATATAATGTCTAACATTAGAAATATCTAAATTAATTCATTAATTTATTTCAGAAGGTTTATTTAACATCAACTATGTACCAAGCAGATGTACCAAAAACCCTTTAAATATGATGTAGGAATTCTCCTATGTAACTTACAGCAGTTATTTAAATGTCTCTTTTTTAGAAAATATACCACAAATAATTGTTTCACTAGAGCTCCATTTCCACAATCTTAAATTCTTTGGAATGAAGTGACCAATATTTTAAATTAATAAGCATTCCATGTAGTACCTACGAATCCAAGGATCTGAAACAAGCTTGATGGATTGGCATTGATAATAAAGACATAGCCTTCTGATGTTCCAACTAATAGATATATCCCTCGCTGGTCATAACTAGAAAAGAAAGAAAACAAGAAATCTGAGGATCAATTTTGCTTGTTTCACTAATAAGATGGTAAACAAATTTATTGAATGATAGCATGGAGATACACTCAAAACCAGTCATTCTTATGGTTTGTGACTTTTAATATTATCCCATCTTATAAAAAAAGCCAAGTGATGACATATAAATGCAATCATGACATTCTAGGTTAATGCTGTTTCCAAATTGCAGCTTATAAGTGCACAGTCAAGAAGATGCAGTAGCATCTTCATCATAAGTGAATGAAGTATGATAGCAGAGCCTTCTTGGTATTTCTGGGGGAAATAAACAGTCCTTATACCAGTGATCAGTGCAACATCGCAGCCCTCTGCAGTATTAATGCCTCACAGGGGGAGGAAGAATGTAGTGAAATGTTTCTGCACCTTCATCAAATTCGAAAAATGGGAAGATACAAATTAAAATAAGAGAAGAGGCTCTGAGAAAGAGGAGGCAGCAAACATGTAGATAGAGGGAGGTCAGGGGTCTTCTGCCGGAGCGGGAGGGGGCCGCTTGCAGGAAACAACGCGGTGGGTAGAAATCCGGCTCCTCTAGGCGCTAGCTGGGCAATCCTCGAAAGGCTTCTCTCTTCACCTCTCTGAACCTGAATTCTCTCATCTGTGGAACAGGGACAAGCATAATACCTTTCTGACCAGTGTAGTGAGGATCACATTCAATGAGCTACAGTGTATGATGGCACCTCAAACTGTAAAGCAGGGCACAAATGTCAGTTCTGATAATACTATTATGACAAATTAACAAAAGAAAGAATAAGAGCAACAGATGAGTCTAAATCCAATGTCTTTGTGCTGTCTTCTAAAAAGTATTACTTCAAAAGATGTGAAGTCATCTAAATGCCCATCAATACAATCTTTTAAAAATGATGGGATATTGGGTATTTACCCCCAAAATACAAAAACACTAATTTAAAGGGATACAGGCACCCTTATGTTTACTGCAGCATTATCTACAATAGTTAAATTATGGAAGCAGCCCAAGTGCCATCGATAGATGAGTGGATAAAGACGATGTGGTGTATGTCCATGCAATGGAATATTGCTCAGTCATAAAAAGAATGAAATCTTGCCATTTGCAACAACATGGATGGAGCTAGATAGTATAATGCTAAACAAAATAAGTCAGTCAGAGAAAGACAATTATCCTATGATTTCACTCATATGTGGAATTTAAGAAACAAAACAAATGAGCAAAGGAAAAAGAGAGAGAGAGGCAAACCAAGAAACAGACTCTTAACTATAGAGAACAGACTGATGGTGACCAGAGGGGAGATGTGTGGGGGAAGGGTGAAACAGGTGATGGGGATTAAAGAGTACACTTAGCATGGTGAGCACTGAGTAATGTATAATAGAATTGTTGATCACTATAGTGTACACGTGAAACTAATATAACACTGTATGTTAACAATACTGGAATTAGGGCGCCTGGGTGGCTCAGTCGTTAAGCGTCTGCCTTCAGCTCAGGTCATGATCCCAGGGTCCTAGGATCGAGTCCCACATCGGGCTCCCTGCTCCGCAGGAAGCCTGCTTCTCCCTCTCCCACTCCCCCTGCTTGTGTTCCCTCTCTCGCTGTGTCTCTCTCTGTCAAATAAATAAAATCTTTAAAAAAAAAACAACACTGGAATTAAAATAAAAAATTATAGTATATCCATATAATGGAGTACTATGTAGCCATAAAAGAGAATAAGGAAGGTCTTTATGTGTGGATAGAAATCATGGTCCAAGAGATACCATGAAGTGAAAAAAAAAGAGGCATAGAACATTGTATATGGTTTGCTATCTAAAAGCAAAGACATTTAAATAAAAACTTGAAAAATAAAAGCAAAGGCAGTGACTCTGGAGCCCAACTGCCTGTGTTCTGCTCCTGACATTTGCCATTTCCTACCTGTGTAACATGAAGCAAGTCACTTAAACACTTTGCGCCTCATCTCCCTGAGGAGACAAGAACATCCATCTCATGAAGTTAATAGAACCAAGCACATAGCACATTTTAAGTGCTTGATAATTATTTGTGTAATTAAAAGGAATATTTGCTTTTTGCTTATTTATGGATAGACTATCTCTGGAAAGAATACATGGGAAATTGGGAACAGGCTGTCTCCAGGGAGGAGAACTGGCTGTTTGGGGACAAGAGTGGGAGACTTTTCCCCACGCACCCCTCTGTCCTTTTGGAACACTGAACTGAGGCAATGTATTCATTTTCAAAACAAAACATGTAAAACTTAAAATTGAAAGGAATTATGGCTTGGGGCATCTGGGTGGCACCGATGGTTAAGCGTCTGACTCTTGGTTTTGGCTCAGGGTTGTGCGATTGAACCCCACATTGGGCTCCATGCTCAGCACAGAATCTGCTTAAGACTCTCTCTCCCTCGCCCTCTACCCCTCCCCCCACTCAAGTGAATAAATAAATCTTTAAAAAAAATAAATTATGGCTTTACTGGAATTCTCAACAGACGGGCCTTGACAATGTTGCTGCCAGAAGCAGGAAGTACTTACAGGAGGTGCTGTACAGACCATTTGGAGGGGAAGGCCTTGTGAATTGCCTGAGGGGCTTCCGCATCCCTGACATCGAGGAAGTGGATGAAGCCCCCCATGGTGCCCACAGCCACAGAGAGGGAGGAAGGAGAGCAAGCCAGCACTGTTGCCTGTTTAAAATAACCCCAGATGCTTAACTTCACCGTGCCAGAACACAAAGCCTGCTTTACCATGCATAAGAATCAACAGTTTATTTGGAAAGCCATCCAAACAAGGAGTGGCAAGTGTAGTGTGGTATTACAAATTAGACACGCTGCATTCCTGAGCTAATCAATAGCATAAGTCACAGGAGTCTCTACACGTTATTCTTTTATCCTAGTGTTAGAAGCATAAAAATATAGAGATTTCTTGAGCTTTAAACCATGGCTTCATTTTTATCCTTAAATGATGACATGATTATACCAATAATAATGAAAAAATAAAACAAATTTAAAATACATTCCTAGCATCTTCTGGACATCTTTACCGAATGTTAGTGATTTTTAAAAATCAGCATTCATCTGTTGGATAATGGTAGATCTTGGGATGCTGGTATGATGGGGGAAGACAAGAAAATAACCATATCACACCCCGTGTATTCTGTAACCAAAGACATGCATCACAGATTCCCGCTCATCTCACAATCACTTACGGAATATGATGTCTAGGAGAATAAATTTGCTTTCATGACACTTAAGCAATCAGCTTCACTCCTCTATAATTATACTTTGTAGGTTGTTTTGAATAAAATCACAGAACATTAGAAATAGAAAGGAGCTTAAGAGATCATCATTTTGTAGAATAGAAAATGGAGGTGAAGAAAAGAATAGCAATTTGCCTCAGGATCCCATAGCTGATGATGAAGCTGAGAACTCCTGTGTCCTGCCTCATTAGAATGCACACTTGCTCAGCCGAGGAGGTTTTTATTTTATTTTTAAAGGTGAATTTTAAGGGTTGAGTCTTCAGTGGTATCTCAGTGTGAAAATGGAAATGAAATGGTGAGGGTCTTTCTTTTTTTCTTTTTTTTAAAAAAAAAGTCTTTATGGGATGTCTCAGTGTGTGTGTGTGTGTGTGTGTTCTCAAAATAATCTGTTGAAATTATCCTCCAGGGGCGCCTGGGTGGCTCAGTCGTTGAGCATCTGCCTTTGGCTTGGCTCGTGATCCCAGGGTCCTGGGATCAAGCCCTGCATTGGGCTCCCTGCTCCGCGGGAAGCCTGCTTCTCCCTCTCCCACACCCCCTGCTTGTGTTCCCTCTCTCGCTGTCTCTCTCTCTGTCAAATAAATAAGTAAAATCTTAAAAAAAAAAAAAAAAGAAATTATCCTCCATTCCAGGGCAATAGTAGACTAGGCTAAACATGGACAGCAATATCTGGAGGGGTCTTATGTACCTTAGCAAGTACCATCAAGGGAAGCTTCTAGTGTCCAGATATCCTCCCATCATAGTGCTGGGCCAGGTTCTCTGAGGACCATTGCCTAAAATGTTCATGCAGAACACAGTCCCAGGGATAGGCAGGGAGATCTGGCCTCAGCATTGCTGGGTCAGTGCACTTATCAATTCCCCACAAGGTAGCAGTATTCTCCAGTGAGGAAAAACCACCAGTTATCCCCAGCTCAGGCTGATCCACATGAGTATACTGTGCCTGGTTTGGAGCTCAATGATGGTTTGTCAAATTAACTGTGAACACTGTCTGAATCTCTCCCTTCTGCTCAGGTGAAGGGAAGATCTCTGGTGCAGAAGCAGACCTTCTCGTGGTGCCTCTCTCTCCCTGATTATAGAGACTCTTGGGTGGGTTGTTAACCATTTGTATGTCTCTTGTCTGTGAAAGGAGATGTGATCAGATGAGCTTTAAGATCTCTTCTAGCTCTAGTAGTTCTAATAGAAATGAACACATATGAGCTCTTGTCACCAGAGTGCAGTCTATTCATATTTCAGTGTTTTAGGTAAGAATTTTTATGTTTACTTGTCAGGGTTTTATATATCCCACTGAATTGTGCATCTTTTGTGTCTTATAATTTTCTTATGTGAGGTATGATGCTTCCTCTTGTTTTATAATTGAGATTTTAATTTTATAAAGGGGAAGGATTGTAACTTCCCTACCTACTACCAAAATCCAAGATCCATATCTCATCTAGAACTGTGTAATATATCAAATGATGATAATATAAGGGGAAAATAGCATTGCCATTGTTTATTGGTCTTTTTATGATTTTAAAATATTATTTTATGTAAAATGTACTATGAACATGGCAGAAATAATGGTATCACCTTGTGGCGAGTGTTGTGAGCAATTGTGGTTTGTCATCCAATATCCAAACACTTTCCTTCTGGAAAATTCCTTGAATATCCATTGAGAAACCATCTCTCTTATTTTTGGGGGTTCAATGAAACAGATCTGACTCTCATTTTCGAGGCTGAGCTTAAGCCAATTGGCATTTCTCATTCCCCTGTCCACAGTGATTAGTTCAGAGATGTTATTAAGACATCAGAAGACATCTAGCGTTGTGGAAAGGAAAAACTTCTTTTCTCTTCCTCCTCCCATTGGAGGAGGCTTTCTTCCTGATGGTCTGACACCTGTGAGGTTGACACCTGTGGTATTTGGGTACCACTAAAAGAAGCCTAAGAGGAAACTATAGACATAGAGAGAAAAACAAGGTCCTTGGTAATATCATTTGAGTTGCTGGACTGAACTACATCTGAGGCCAGACAAGTACTATACTTTATAGTTGATTAAGCCAATAAACCCCGCTTTTTTATTTTTGGCTCAAGTTGGTTAGAATGGGAATTTTCTTTCATTTCTAACCTTGAGGTTAGATGGGGCCATTTAACTAGTTATGGCCAAGGGGGCGATTCATTTCTGAGAAAAAGCAACTAATTGCTAGTTCAAGACTCTCTGGCACTCCCTTCCCATACTATGGCACCGAGGAGCTATTATTAGTTAGTTGGTGAATCCTCCCTCAGTCTGGCTTCCTGAGAGAGGGCTTCTGTGGAGCAGAGACCCTGCCAATCCACAAGGACTTATAGTATGAGTGAGATATAAACCACTAGGACTTTGGAAATAACTGCCACCTCAGAAAAACTTTCCTATACACCAATTTAGTACCTTATGTTCCACCCTATGGGCTGTAGAATATATTTTATACAGAAGAATTATTCTAAATATATAGGGTAAGAAATGCAATAAGGCATCTGCAACAAGTATTTCCACAGACTATTGACATGTAATTATGAAAACATAGATTGGATTAGAATTCAATATTTTAATCCATTTATAAGGCACACTTACTGGAGTATTCAGATAAATCCTGCTGGCACAAGTACCATCTTCTATATACCAAACACAAACTTCCCCTGAATGTGTGAGTGTCTATAAAAAAAAAGAAAACTCTAAATGGAAAATAAGACTCTGTTATGGAAACATGTTCTAAATTCCTTTATAGTATGTCAATAACTCGGATGATTTTGTATAAAATTTTATTTTACTCATATGGATTATAATGACAATCACAACATCAGTACTTCTGATTTGAACAAAAATTAACCTATAATCTTTTCTTAACTATTATCTTTAATACAATTTAAGTAACATATAATAACTAAGAATAGAAAAGTGAAATGTTTTTCCATGTAACATAATTGAGTTACTTGGACATTCAACAGGATTATTGCTTAAAGAATAAAGCTAGAAATAGGAAATTATGTTTGTTTTTTTAACTAACAGACTTTGCTTAAAAAAAAAAAAAAGGCACGGTGCTTGAATTCAAGACCCTGATATCAAGACCTGAGCTGAGCACACTTTCCAGAATGTCATATAGAGGAAATCATACATCTTTCTTAAATTGGCTTCTTTGGTTTAATGTTATGCATTTAAGGCTATTCTATGTCTTTTCATAGCTTAATAGCTCATTTATTCTTAGTGCTGAATAATATTCCATTGTATTGATATGCCACTGTTTATCCATTTACCTATTGAAAGACATCTTGGTTACTTCCAAGTTTTGGCAATTATGAATAAACGTGCTATAAACATTAATGTGAAGGTTTTTGTGTGGGCATAGGTTTTCAATCAATTTAAGTAAATAACAAGAAGCTCAACTGCTGAATCATAAGGTAAGAGTATGTTTAGTTTTGTGAGAAACTGCCAAACTTCCAAAGTGGCTGTACCATTTTGGTTCCTATAGGCAATGAATGTTTCTGTTGCTTCATATCCTTGCTAGCACTTGATATTGCCAGTGTTTTAGATTTTAGACATTCTAATATGTGTGTGGTGTCATCTCATTGTTTTCATTTGCAATTCTCTAATGGTGAATAATACTGAATATCTTTTAATATACTTATTTGCCATCTGTATATTTTCTGTGGCAAAGTACATACAATATTTATTTATTTAGATTTTGATTTCTTTCATCAGTTTTGAAACTTTTCTCATATAGCTCTTGTACATACTTTGCTAGGACTCCCAAAATCTTAATGGATTTATTGATGAATCATAAAAAATGAAATGTTTCTTGAGATCAATAAAGGTAAGCAGTTAAACACCAGGAAAAGAGTTTCTTTTTTGAATGTAGCAGGTGGATTATTTTTCCTAAGTAGATTGAATTCATGTTTCAAGCATGGCCAGTATTTCATTTTCATCCTCAGAGGGTCTGTACCACTCTGAAAGAGGGTTAACACTAATTGTTTAATGAGTTTTGATAACTCTTTAGTAATGAATGTGTTGAAAGATCTGGCTTGAAAAACTTGGATGGTGAGTATAAACAGGATAGCTCCTAAGATTTCAATTGCTTTGACTGTTTTCAGACACTTAATATTATGAAGTCACAATACAATGACGCCATTCTAACTGGGGAGTAGATCTGATGATGGAAGTGGTTGGCATTTCTTCCATATCCTCAAGAATACCCTCTGCCTCCTATTTGTGTAAGGTTGCACATGATCTCCCAAAATCTTTTCTTTAAATCCTACTGTGAGATAATAAAGTATTCCTTACCAGGCAGTATTCATTTCCGGGTGGGATAAAGTCAATTGCTTGAAATTTCCCATCACAAGCCTCTAGGACTTTATCAAAGGTTGGCTTCTCACAATAAGTGTAAATATAAACAGATCCCTGTTTAGAAAGAAAGAAAGAAAGAACACAATTGTTGTGTATACAGGTCAACAAATATTTATTAAATGTCCACTGTGAGCAAGGGACTGTGTGGGAAATTAGAGATTAACTTAAGTAAAGCCCTGACCTTGAGGAGCTTAAAATCTAGATGCTTAATTTGTTTATTGATTCATCCATTCATTCGTCATTTAAAATAATCAATGGAACTTTCCTCTTTTCTCCAAAAGTTATAAAATACAATAAAACATTTTTTCTGACTTCAAAAATAATGTCTATTTATACAAAAAAAAAACCTTGGAAAATGTGGAAAACCAGAAAAGTTGTGAAGGTGACCTAAGTCTTATCACATACTAGATCATGGTGGGCACTGATATAAACTTTTAAATAAGCCTTTGTGGAAATTGTGGAGGTGTGGCTGAAGCTGTTACTTAATGACTTCTTTATCATTCTCAGCTGCCAATTCACCTTTCAAAAAAATCTATCCTATCAGTTGTGGCCCTCTGCCAAGTAACTGTAATATGGTGTGGGCACTTAAGTAGCAATAAGAAGTCTGCTTTCAACTAACAGCAAGTTCTTCAAGTTTACTTGAGTTAAACATGAATTTTTCTGTTCTTGTTTATCTAAAAAATACAACTCTGTAGAGTCTAAATTTGATAGATATTTACTGATTTTACCTTTCATTCATTCCTTCGACAAATATTGAGTGGATACACTGCGCCAGGCACTGCTCTGGATCCTGGGTCTATATTAGAGGACAAAACAGACAAAAATTCCCTGCCCTCATAGAGTTTACATCCTCCTGGGGGATTCAGACAATGGACAAAGTATCTAAACAGCAGTGATTGTGAGAATCAAAAAATAAAGCAGGGTAAGAGGATATGACATGGTAGAATTAGAATGTGATATTCTAAACCGGGTATCCAGGAAAGGCTTTACGGAGGTGACTTTAAAGACTTGAAGGAAGTGAGGAAAGAAAGGATTCATGTGGATTCTGTGGGAAGCACATTCCAGATGGAGAGAGAAGCCAGTGCAAACACTGAGGGAGGAACATGCTGGGTAAGTTAAAGAATACAGCATGATGGCCAGCATGACTGGAGCAGGGCCAAAAGGAAGCAGGGTCGGGGGAGATAAGGCCCGGTGGTGAGTAGAATCCACATCATGAAGGGATTGTAAAGCCTGGTGAGGATTCTGGCTCGTAGTCAGAATAACATGGGGAATCACTGGATGGTTCTGAAGAGAAAATGGAAAAGTTTTTCTCACTTTGGCTGCTGTGTTGGGGATACAGTTTATTCTATCATATACTGAGAAAAGTGTATTAAAGTCTCCCATTGACATTATGACTTTGTTTCTTCTTGTCGTTTTGTCACATTTTGTTTTATATATTTTGGGACTATTTTATTTAGTCCCTATATATTTTAAATGTTTATATATTCCTAATGAATTTAACCTTTTACTATTCTTGAAATAAGCCCATTTATCTTTAGTAATTTTTTTTGCCAGAAAGTCTATTGTGCCTAATATTCATATAGCACCACTGGCTTTCTTTTTGTTAATGTTTACATGTTAGATCCTTTTCGGTCTTTTTACCTTTCAATTTTAATTAATTAATTTATTTAATTAATTTTATTTTTTTAAATTTTTTAAGTTTTTTTTTTTTAATTTGACAGAGAGAGACACAGCGAGAGAGGGAACAAACACAAGCAGGGGGAATGGGAGAGGGAGAAGCCGGCTTCCCACTGAGCAGGGACCCTGATGCGGGGCTTGATCCCAGGGCCCTGGGATCATGACCTGAGCCAAAGGCAGATGCCTAACGACTGAACCACCCAGACACCTCCCTACTTTCAATTTTTAAATTTACTTTCAATGTTACTGTATTTTTTATTTACTTTTAATCTTACTGTACCCTTATGCTTTAGCTGTATCACTTATAAACAGTACATAACTGGGTTTTGCTTTTTTTTTAAATTCAGTATTGCAACCTTTGCCTTTTAACTACATCTATTATCTGTTTTACTTTTATTGTAAGTACTAATATATTTGAGTTTAAATATTACAATTTATGCTTCTACTTTCTTACTTGTTTTATGTTTCTTTTTCTCTCTCTTCTTACCTTATTTTGGGTTGCTTTTTAAAAAACATTTCACTTTCCCCATTTTTAATGTAGAAATTTCATCTACTATTTCAGTTCTTTTAGTGGTTACCTTAGAAGTTACAACATGCATACTTAATTTATAAACACCACAATGTTACTTAAAACCTTTACTTTCTGCCTGGGAAGGTAAATAATGAACTTGAAACACTTTATTCCATTTACTCCTTCCCCTCCAGTTTGCATTATTGTTGTCTGGGATTTTAATTCAATGTTATTTTTTAAACCCAACCTCACATTATTTTTGCTGTTTTATACAGGCAGTGTTCATTTACATTTCTCCACACATTTACTACTATTCATTCTTGCAACACAATCTTCCATCTGGGATCATTTTCCTTCTGCCTGAAGTACATTCTTAAGAATTTTCTCTAGTAATGGTCTGTTGCTGACAAACTCAGTTTTGGAATGCCTAAAAATTTTTTTTTCACCCCTATACTGAAAAGTATACTCACTGGGTATAGAATTCCAGGGGGTAGTTAGCTTATTTCATTACATCAGCATAGTTTTTCTATAAATGGACGGATAGTAAATATGTTAGGCTTTGCTGGCCATGTGATCTCTCACAACTACTTAATTCTACCATTGTAGTGTGAAAGCAGCCATAGACAATACGTAAATTAATGGGTGTGACTGTGTTCCAATAAAACTTGATTTGTAAAAACAAGCAGGAGGCTGGTTTTGGCCTACAGGGCCATAGTTTTCTGATCCCTCCTGTTCTACATGGAAGGTAGCATTCCACTATTTTTTACTTACATTATTGCCACAGACAAGTCAGCTGTTAGTCTAATTGAAATTCCTTTGAAATAATCTGTTTTCCTTTCTGATTGCTTTTAGGATTTTCTGTCTTTGGTTTTCAACAGCTTCACTTTGTTAAGTCTAAGTGTGGTTATCTTTTTAGGTATTCTGCTTGAGATTCACTGGGCCTCTTGAATCTGTAAATTCATGTCTTCATCAGTTCTGGAAAATATCTCTTTAAATATTGTCTTATCCTACTCTCTCTCCTCTCTGGGGATCTAGTCCAACATACACTGTATCATTCATGTCTCTTAAGAACCCTTCTGTATATCTGGGCTACATTCTCGATAACTTCTTTTGATCTATCTCCAGGTCACTAATTCTCATTTGGCTGTGTCCAATCTTCTGTCAGACATATTTATTTTTTACTTTTTAAATATATTTTCTCTTTTAGAAGTTCTATTTCAGTCTTTCTCCCTTCTGTTATGTTACATTTTTTGTTGTTGTTGTTTCCTGTTCTCCATAGATATTTTAGGATTGTCCTTTATTTGTTATTTATTAAAACATAGCACAGTTGTTTTCACTTCAGGTATTTACCAGCAAATGAAATCTTTCCATATTTAAATTTAAGTTTCCTTTAGGCAGAAAATCATTGATCTTTCCTTAAAATCCATCTAAAGTCATTGCCTAACAATATAAACTACTGCTAACCCTGACTTTTGAGAGTCATTCCATTAATTAGGAGTCTTTCTAACAGTGTAATTGAGATGGACATTTCATTTTATCCTGCATTTATCCCCCTTCCCTTCTTCTTTTACAGAACCCATATTTTCCTTAGAGAACCATCTATGACCCCAATCTCAGTCCATGTTTGGTTGGGTTGACTCTACACAGGGTCCAAGTGTAGGCATGTGACTTAGGCCTGGCCAATGACAGCTTAGAATCCTCCTGGACATAGTAATTGCCACAGGGGTAGAGAGGTGACCCAAGTAAGTACAATGAATCTAAATTCCAGGACATTTTTTCATGGTGTATTTCCACTAGGGTCACCACAATGGTAGAAATATAAACTAGAGTTACAGGAGGCTCTCTGGACACCTCACAGGAGAATCTGCATGGGAAGGGTGACAGCAGAAAGGAAACAGAGCCAAGAGATGGTCACAAAACAAGGTCAGCAGCATCATGGGAGTCCCTGGATTCAGATTAACTCATTGCCCTTTTAGTTACATGCACAAAAACAAACAAATGAATAAATAAACACTTTTTGTTATTTAGATCTTTTAAGTTAGGTATTTTTTCATTTGTAACCAAAGGAGTCCTGACTAGTACAGTATCACTATGTAGCACTATGCCCTTCATTCCTGTAGTGCAATGATAATAATATTTGAAAACTGTATATCAAGAAATCACCATCTAGCATACCTTGTCTGTTTGAATCAGCAACATGTGGTAATTTGGAGAAAACATCATATGTGCCACAGGCTCTTCAATCTCAAGAAAATCCTCTACTTTGTAAGTTGAATCTTTAATGGTAAAAGAATACACAAAGCCATCCTAGCGACCAAAACAATGAGATAAACAAAGAAAATCAGTCTTAGTCAATGCAGAGTATACTTCCCATGTCAAACAAGCTAAGACTTATTGACTACCATCCACAGTTTATTTTTGGAAACATCATCAATGTTTACATTATCTAGAATGCCCTGTCTTACCTTTATTTAGGCAACTTTTAACCACCCTTCCTGGTCATTTCAATTTTATCTCTTGTGACACAAAATTCTGTGACCTAAAATTTTACGGATCTCTCCTTTCTTTGAATTTCTCTAGCATCTATGTTTTTTTTTTCCCCAAGTAATATCTTCTTTAATGAAGTTAGAAATTTTTTTTATTAGTAGAATTTAGTGATTCATTGGTGCTCATTACATCAAGTGCCTCCTTAATGCCCATCACCCAATTATCCCTTCCCCCCTTCCACCTCCCCTCCAGCAACCCTCAGTTTGTTTCTTTCAGTGTCTCTTATGGTTTGCCTCCTTCTCAATTTTCAACTTATTTTATTTTTCCTTCCCTTCCCCTATGTTCATCTGTTTTGTTTCTTAAATTCCACATATGAGTGAAATCATATGGTATTTGTCTTTCTCTGACTAATTTCACTTAGCATAACACCCTCTAGTTCCATCCATCTAGCATTTATCTTTTTACCACTTTCTTCATTATACAGGAGGTAGGGCAAATGAAGCAGTTCATTATGTGGCTTGTATATATATATATAGCAGTCTCCTTACTTCAAGGAACACTAGCCTTAATATATATTATTTCATTATTATATACATTTCTTTTGTCCCAAAGTGACCCAAATGTAGGGAGTGTGCTGTTTATTTCCTTTATATCCTTTTTTGGTTTTCTTTCACAGTGCTAGAAAGAGGGCAAGTATCCAGTAAAAATCAGTTGGTTGGTTGGCCGTAAACAGATTTAGGTTCATTTAACTATTCTCAAGAGGAATTTAAGCTGTTTTCACAGTAGTGAAGAGGCTTTGGGCAAATTAATCCATCATTTCTAAATTGGATCCCACTATAACTAGAGTATATGCATTAGTGAGATGGCTGGGTTCACATACTTGGGAACTGGGGGATAAAACATGCAAGGTGCTTTCTCCAAACTCATCATCGTTCTCCATTTCTCAGGGAGTACATGCTCCAACCACTCCTTTAATCTAGTTGTTTTGTTTTTTTTAATTTTGTTTTTTAAATAATCTCTACCCTCAATGTGGGGCTTGAACTCACAACCCCAATATCAAGAGTCACCTGCTCTACTGAGTCAGCCAGGCGCCCCTAAACTAGGTTTTAAAAAATGTCAAGGGTGAGGGTTGCCTGGGTGGCTCAGCTTGTTTAGCACCTGACTCTCAGGTCATGGTCTCAAGGTCATGAGATGGAGCCCTGTGCTGGGTTCTGTGCTAAGTGTAGGGACTGCTTAAGATTCTCTCTCTCTCCTTCTCCCTCTGCCCCTCCCTGCTCATGCTCTCTCTCTTTGAAAAAATTAAAAAAAAAAAAGAAAATAAAAGTAAAAAATGCCGAGGGTGGCCTTGAGAAGGACAAAAGTCATAAAAGGCCATAAATGCAGACTAAATGTAGGAGGTAGGGTGGCGGGGGTGGAAGGTGCTGGGGGAGAGGATAGTCTGTTGCAAGGTTGCAGGGGAGGGGGATGGATTACCAGCTGAATGTAGGTTTATGAGCTCCAGATTGCTTTTCATTGGTGGAGCTACATCTCTCAACCTGACATCATGGCCTAACTGCTCTCAGGGTCCTGGAAATGTGATCTGTAGCAGTGGAAGAGAAAAAGCTAACAGTGTTCTTGGGACATCTACCAGTAGACCTGAGATTTTAGTGTAGGTCAGCTCCGAACCTTAGCAATGATACAACACCATGGAAAAGCAAGGTAGTCTGACCCCTTTTCTTACTTAACTGAGGCTGCATGCTCTAATAAATGAGAGCAAAGACTTTAGAGTTTGACACATCTGGGTTCAAGCCTCAGCGACTCCATTTACTGGCTGGTGAACTCTGTAAGGCTTGGCTCCTTCCTCTGTATAAGGAGAATGTCAATATTCCTACTTGATAATGTCATTATGAGAACTGATAAGATAATACAAGCAAAGCACTTAGCAGGATGCCTGGTACAAAGTAAGCACCAAGTAAATGAAGGCCATTAATGCTAATTCTAATATGAACAATAACAGTATAATATATGTAAGCTAAATGAGTATGTACAAGGGGCTAAGCTGAAGCTTAGACAAAAGGTTCTGTTTGTGTCTGACAACCTAATGTATTAAGTGTACAAACAGGCATGAAGTTGGGTGACAGATATTAGGTGTTCTGGGGGGCCCCGAGTTTTTAATTCTATTTTTGATTATTTGCAAAAGTCTAGATATATGGCAGTCCATTATACTGTTCTCTCTACTTTTATATATATTTGAAAAATTATCCATATAAAGAGTTTTATAATTGTATCCAAAAAGAAAACAATTTTAATTAATAATCTGACAGAACCTGACATCCCAAATTATGACTCATAATAGTAAGTAGCAGCAAATGGAAATTGTATATATTCTTGAAAGCAATTAATTTTGAAGAATAAAATACATTACAATTCCAGAAATAAGCACTCCTCCCTTCTGATATACCATGGTGACTGGACTGATAAGATTTCTTCCCTCTTTTGGAAAAGAAAAACAAGGTAAAACAGGTGACTTATAATTAAAAGTGCAATACAAAGTAATTAATCTCTTGCTTTCCTAGGACTATTCATTTCTCTGTAATCCTTTCCAAAAATCAACTTCCTATCAGAATATGTGCTATCATGCCTTTCAAACAATGAATAATAAAAGCTGCTCAGCATTGATTACTAATGTAAATCACATGAGCTTTTCAAAGTTCTGTACCATCAGATCTGTATAACTAACATTATAGAATTATATAGCTAATATATTTTCTTACTTTAGGAAAGCATTGTCAGAGATTTTAAGATGTCAGGAAAAAACAAATAAAACCAAACCTAACTTATTATCAAGCTGCATACTTAAGATTTGTACGTTTTATGGTATGTAAATTCAAACCTCAGTAAATCAATAAAAATGGATAAAAAGAAAGTAAAAAGAAAAAATGTTCTATAAGAATATTGTTATTAATAAAATATTGTCCTTGGGGGAAAAGAACAAAAGCGTATTACCTTTTATGTAGATAAACCATGAGGACTATAAGATCAAAAGCTCAGAGAGCATCCATCAAATTATTTATTTACTGTATACTGCATCTTGGCATTTTGCCAGATGCTAAGAAGCATACTGTCCTTCCCTTCAGACTATTTACCTCCCAGCAGTTCCTTCTTTTCCAATCCAAGTACCACTAGAGTCCAGGTTCTTATGACTCAAGGCCTAGTCTAGGTGCTGGATGCTTATAGCCACCTGCTTCTAGGATCGTCCTTTCTTGAATGATGGCTAAACTAATCTGCCCATGCACAATTCTATTTGGGGTACATCCCCATTCAGGAGTTTTTGATGTCTGTCCACCATCAGCTGAATTGAGTATAAACATCTTAGCTGGACATTCAAGGTCAGACATGGTATATATGTCCCTTTGTTCCCCACTAGCCCTGTGTAACACTCCATGCTCCAGACAGACTGGAGCACTTCTTGTGTCTCAACCTTCCTCAGTTTTTCTTGTCTCTGCAGATGCCATTGACTGAAACTCAACCTACCCTCATCTGCCTGTAACCCCATCCTGCAAGGGAGAATTCAAATCCACCTTCAAAATGACTTAACTTGGCCTGTTTCCCTCATTTGAATTCCCATAGCACTTTGTTAAGTTTCACTTTAATAAAATTATCTTAATCTACCTGATAATTATCTACTTGTTTAATTCTCTTTAATAAAATATAAATCCCTTGAGGGTGAAAATTATAAGATCATATATTTGCCATTTATGTCACCTCTGAGGCACCTTGCTTAGTGTCTTCCACATTGAAGAGGTTAGACAAATATTTATACTAAAGCATTTATAAAATACCATGAAAATTATTAGGAATAGTATAGAAGAAGGAAACAGTAAACAATATAAGACTACACATGATTAAGTCCTAAATTGTGTATAACATATTACAGATGTGACAACAGTTTGGAAAGGAGAAACATTGCTTTAGAATCACTTTACAAACACATATAGGCACTAATTTACTCTGTAGCAGTCTCTAGGATTAAACTTTGGAGCCAAAGGATAAGTAAAACATAGTTTTTGACTTTAAAGAATTGATACCTGGTGGGAAGACAAACATGCACAAAGGAAATTGTGAAAGCACAGGATGAGGCTCTTACAAGGGAGTGAGTCTGATGGAATCCCACAGAGGGGCACCGAACTTTTGCCTTAAGTTTGGGATGGCAGTGTGGATGCACGATTAGAGAGAACTTAGCCTGGAGGGTACAAGTGACAGTAAAGGGAAGCCATGGCGGGGGCAGGAAAGTCAAACCTAATGGCCCCAGTGAAGTCTGAGTCAGGCAATGGGAGCAGGAGTAGATGAGGGGTACTGTCCTGGGGGAAACTTGCTGTAGGAGGTGGTATTGAGCTAGAAGCTCAAGGATTCAGAGAGTAAATTGGCAAGGGAGTGAGCTAGGAGGCAGGTCTGTGAAATGACAGGAAGAAATGACTAGCTAGATCAGAAAACTCATCCTGGGGAGTAGAAGGAAAGAGTATGAATGGAGAAGGTAGGATCAAATTAGAGAGGGCTTGGAATCAAGGCAGAGCAGTCCTTGAATTGCATGCTGAAACGGTCTTTAAGGGCAGTTTGGCAGGGATGAGATGCCTCCTTTGGGTTAGCTGTAGATTAAGGCCAATGAAGTCAGTCCTAAGGTTGTTGCAGAAATCAAAATGGGAAATAATAAGAGGAACTGGAATGGAGTGCATTGGACAGATTGGGAAGCTCGCCCTGGTGAGGCTCCCTTCTCAAAAGGTCTACACCTAGCCCCTACTTAGTGGACATTAGCTCCTGTGACTAAGGCCCAACCCTGGCCACAGCTAATGGGACCAGTAATGGACACCAGATCTAAGGAGAATGGATCATATTCTCTTAGAAATTCTAACCAAGGAACACAAAGGTAATTTTCAAGATGGCAGTTAAACTTAAAAGAAAAAGTCATTGTGAAAAAAGGCTTTGAGAAGGGTGGAGGGCAGGAAAGGGCATAATTTGCTGATTAAACAGAACAGTCATATGTATCGGAAAGGATACAGCATAGGAGCTAAGAACTTGGACTCTAAAGTCTTAGTGCCTGGGTTTAGGTGTCAGCTCCACAGTTTACTAGTTATGTGAATTTGGGCATTTTTCTTAATCTCTCAATGCTTCCATTTTCTCATCTGTCTCATGGAGATGAAAATACATCTCTTTATAAAGTATTTTGAGAATTACATGAAATATACATACAGAGTATAGCAGAATGCCTACAGCCTAGTACAGTCAATAAGCACTAGCTATGAGGAACACCCACAGGACTTGGTAACTAACTATGGGGTAAAGGAAAGAAAGAATCAAAGATGGCTCTAAGAAGGAGAAAAATAGGGAACAAACATCCATCTTCACGTGTAAAACCATCACCACTGGCTACACTTCTAGGAATGATGAAGTAAAGCAGTTTCTCACCCGTTGGTACTTTGTCTTCTATCTTATTAAGTAGAGTCACCTTCAAGGTTTCTCCATTAACCATTAAAAGATGACCCTCTTCACAGCCAACATATAGGTCACTTGTTGGAGTCCAGCAGTGCACAGATGGGTGAAGCAAAGGATATAGATCATCTTTAGGCTTTAGGGAAAAATCAGAAACCTTGTGTTAAGACCGCATGCATGGTTTAAGAGCCAGAGAAATACCCAACAGAATAACTTCCAGAAAGAAACAAATGATTATGGACCTATGTATATTCATTGATCCTGCCATTTGCCAAGAGCTAAGTGAACTTATCCTTCCTTGCTCCATTTATCTCTCTATATTTTAATTCAGTAAGACTATATAAGATGGTCTTGCCAGCACATTTAGAGTTCTAGTGTCACAGATTTTCATGAAAATTTTGAGTAGTAACTTCTACACTGTTTTTTGGTAGAGTTTTTTGGTGTCTTGAATCTACAAAAGTCAGTGTCTAGCTAAGATCACCCTTTTTGAGGAAGACTTTTGTCATTGTTTCACCCTCCTGATTCTGCAGTGGGGTGTGGATATGATTTTCCTTGAATGGCTATGGAGAGGTTGGCCCAGGTCCTTTGCTTAGTTAGCTTTTATGGGAAATGAGAAGAGGACACTTGCCTGATTCTGGTGGCCTCTCTAATGTGGGTCATGAAACATCCTATGTGATTTTTTTTTTAAGATTTTATTTATTTATTTGACAGAGAGAGAAACAGCAAGGAGCAGGAACACAAGCAGGGGGAGTGGGAGAGGGAGAAGCAGGCTTCCCGCGGAGCAGGGAGCCCGATGTGGGACTCGATCCCAGGACCCTGGGATCATGACCTGAGCCGAAGGCAGATGCTTAACGACTGAGCCACCCAGGTGCCTGAAACATCCTAAGTGATTTTGATACCATGGAAAACTCAAAGAGGAACACACAAAATCTATGGAATGTGCCTAAAAGAAAAGTTGGCTTTGGGGAGTAAAAATAACATGGACAAGGATCTAAGACAAACTTTTCCTGTAAAGGAAAAGGCAGTGAATATTTTAGGCTTTGTGGACCACATAGGTCTCTGTCATATATCCACATTATATTTTTAAACACCTCTATAAAAAAGTGTAAAAGAACATTCTTAGCTTGGGGCCAAACAAAAGCCTGTCATGGTTTGTTGATCTCTGCTTTAGATTGTAATACCTCCCTGTGGTATGTCCCCTGCAGCTTTAAATACTCATGTCCGGCAGAGGAGAGCCCCCTTTGTCAGCATGGAGCAAGTCTCCTTTTAAATATAGGCCTACCTGTTGTCTTTCCTGGAGGTCAAGGCAGCTGTGGCAGCTTTTTAGGGCACATGCTCCTCACAGCACTGATTAAAATTCTGAATTCAGGATATCATAATAATAGTACTCCTTCCTTTCTATTTAAACAAGTCAAACATACTAGTTTACTTATTTATTTATATTAAGAACATAACATTTAGTACTATCTGAGCTTTTTGTTATGCTATAGCATTATTTAGAATTACATTAGCTATAACATAATGCTTTGCTTTCTTTAGAATCCTTACATCCATTGGAACAGAAAACATTTTTACTAAGCTATTGGTCAAATTAACAGAATTTTTAAGTTCCTTGAGAGCTCCAGGTTTATTGCATTCTTTTGTTCACATTTTCATTCATCTAACAAATATTTATTGGACACTTAACTACATTCCAGGTACTGTTCTAGACACAGGGATGTAGCAGTGAACAAAACAGATAAAAAATTCCTTGCCCTCATGGGGCTTACATCCTGGTGAGGGGAAACAGAATAAAAATAAGTTAAGAAGTTAAATATATAGAAGATTATATGTTGAAAAGCACTATGGAGAAAAATAAAGCAGAAGTTGGGGAATACTGCAAATCTATATAAACAGTCATTTTCCCATTAAAAACTCCTCAATATATGCAAGCCACCTTTCTAATAAATACTCAATTATTTGAATAATGTATTATATACTGTTCTTTTAATTTAGGACTGGTTTGTAGATTCAAGGTAAAGCAGGTGTGTTGCTGTCAAAGTAACTATTTCTACTGGATTCTCAACAGATATAAATTTGTTATGTAATTGATATTTAAACAAACATTTTTTGGATGTTGGTTATATACCAGCCATTGTGCCAAGTCCTAAGGGATCCCTCTTCTCAATAGGATGATCACTTGTTGAGGGAAGAAGTATCAACAAATATCAGAATCAGAAAACATGGTAGGTTATGGCAGAGGGGTGTTAAATATTATGGGAGCATTGATGAAAAAGCATGTGGTTCTTCTTGGTGGAGTGAAGGAAGCGTGGAGAGAGAATTATTATCATTTGGAATGGAATCTGAAATATGACTAAGGCAAAAATCATACATAGCAGCAGTCACTATGATAATTCTTTAAAAGGATATATTGACTTTGGTCAATGATTGATCTATTTCATGACCTCATAGCCTTGGATTGTTAGAAAATAAATACTTGATTAATAATCTGGCCACCCTATGGGCCAAAAAGGGGGGCACAAAACCACCCAAAAGGATTAAACTGCTGCTGATTAATTGATTTGTGGTATCCAATTGAGATTTGACTCATAGGGAAGAGTTACTCACTGAATGCCATTATTTAATCACCATTATTTAAAAGTTTCTTAGGTTGTCTTGATGACATCTAACCTTAGGCTATATATCACAAAGGGACAGACTCTTACATTATGGCAATGGGTTCAAAAATCTTTTAAAAAGCACACATATCTGGTTCTCACACCAGTGGATCTATGTGTATGCAACAGAAAGTGAAGATTTAAAACTTGGACTTTTCTGGTCTTATTATGTTAGACTAGTATTGTGTTTGACTTTTCTTACTTTACGATAAAGCTGGGCTTATCTTTCTATTACTCTTATCAATAAATATGTTCTGTGCCGCTTAAAAATGAATGTGATACAATATGGATTATGTGAACAGAAACTATAGTTTTTAATTCCAAAAATTTTAAAAGAAAAATGTGCCAATAATATAAAAATATTTGTTGATAATATCACCTCATTGTTTAGCTCTCTGGAATCATAAATCAAACATTTTGATCATTTGAAGACCGAACATGAAAAATTAGAATCCAACTTAATATTATTGCTTTAAAAAATGTAAGTTTCCAAATATGTTTCAGAATACTTGTTTATAAAAGGAATTCCTATATAGTGACTTCTGTTTAAAAAAAAAAAAGGTAGATGGAAAAAGAAAACTGGACACTTGAGATTAAATTCATTATTTTGGATCCAGTTTCTGCCCAGATAATATCTGCCTTTGATTTCCCCCATGCCACTGCTAGATACTGTTTCTCATGCCTTAAATAAGTTGTGTAATGTGATGCAGGCCTATTTAAAGGCATATGATGTGCCTTTATAGTGTTAGCTACAAGAGATATAATAGGAGTATTTAATATTTGTGATTTTGTGAAAGTCCATAGCCTGTCAATTTTTAAGACTCTTATTTATATAGATCAGTTCATTATTCATTTCTTTGCCGTTGGTTGGTAGCCACGTCATAAGAAATGTCATTCAAAGGAACAAATAGAATAAAGACATTTGAGATCTATTTTTGGTTATGCTTTCACTCACTGTATAGACATTAATCAATGTTTTAGCCATTTTTTCACCTTACTTATCTATAAGATGAAAAAAATAAATATTGGAAAAATGAATTTGTAATGTAAATGTAAAGTATATGGCTTTATTAACATTCCTTGTGTGATTTTAAAATGTAGAACTTTAGCATTAAATTTCTGTTTTCAGAAAAAGGTTAAAATGCACTGAGTAAAAAAAATCCTAGGCAACAAATATGTCTGTTTATTATGAGCATTTTAAAAAATGGTGGCTCCACATTTAAGTATTTAAAGAAGGCATTTCGTAGCATTTTTCAAATGACAAAGACAGATGCCTGAATTTTACATATTTTAGGTAGGGTTCATCCTGTTGTGCAAAATGTGAAAGACAAGGGCTCTTACAGAAATTTATGGCAGAAGAAAAGATTCTAGATGGTTGAAAATGTGGGTTCCTAGGCATCAAATACTAACTACAGAAGCATTTTTTTCAAGTTGTAAACCTTGAAAGCTGATCTATTTGTATTTACTTTGCTGCCCCATTGTGGCTGAGTGTAGTTGTATTTCTAAGGCTAGGATTTGTGCTATTATAAAGAATTGGTCATTTTCTGTATTTAAAAAGTGAACAATGATCATCCTTTAGAGGAAATACTAAGAGCATACACAACCTTTTCTCTTGCTTGCCAGAAATTTTTCATGAACTAATTACCACTGAGTTATTTTTAACATCTATAGCTTATTTCTCTGCAGTGGTCAAAATATTTGGGAGCTTCTACTTCCTTTATCCTTGGCTTGGAGTTCTAACACAAATATTAGCATAACCTAAGTTCGAGAGGCTTAGCAGAATCAAGCTCCTGTTTCCCAAAGGACCTGCCTGTGCTATCTCTGCTCCCTGCCTACCCCCTGACCTGCACCAGCAACCCACTCCCCCATCATTTACTGTGCTGCAGCCACTACAGGTAGCTTCTCAAACACACGGATTTATTTTCTTTCCCCCAGGGCCTTTGCACATACAGCACCCTCTGCCTGAACATTCTTGACCTGTTTGTAGCACTGAGGCTCCTTGTCCTTCAAATCTTATGGTAAGTGTTGTCTCCCCAGCGGCCTTCCTTGACCAGCATTTGTTAATCTCTTCCTCACGTCCACCCCCTCCCACTTATCCCGTTATAATAATTACCACATTTTGCAATGATTTAATGTATGTCTTTACTTTTGGTGTCATTGTTGTTGCTGTCTCCCTGATAGAATGTAAGCTCCAAGGGTAGAGATTATGCCTGGTTGGTCATCATGAGATCCCACTGCCTAAAACAGTGCCTGCTACATAGGAGGAGCTTGACAAATATGTTGAATGAATGAGTGTGTAGCTGTTAACAAACTCCTGTTTGAAACTTTCTTCCCCTATTTTCCATGGCCTTCTTCTCCTCTCCTGGATTTGTTCCACTTCTGTGTTCCTTGTCAGAGTCATCTTCTAACTCTCGATTCTTGGCAAATCAGTTTCCTCTCTGGCTCTCTTCCCTGACACATTTACTCTCCTTTCTATCATCCCTCCCCCACTCCAGTGCTCCACTCACCCTTCTGTGGTGATGACTCTGGCCTCAGTGTCTCTAGCCCTACCTTCTCCACCCGAGCAATAGGTCCGCTTGCCCAACTTCCACCTGGCATCTATACCTGGATGCCTTCCCAGCACCCCAAATTCAATCTGTCCAAAACTGAAATCAGGTCTGGGCTCCCTCTTTCTGTTATCAGTGCCATCCTTCCAGTTAACCGAACTCAAAACTCCAGAGCCTTCATTTCTTGTCCTCTCCAGGGCTAATCTGTATTGAAAACCAGGATGATCCTCTCTACCCTGCATGTCTCATGGGATGGTTATGAGAATCAACTAAGCGAACAGGAAGAGGTGCCAGGTAATTACCCTGAAAGTTTCTGCCTCCTCTCCTACTAGCCCAGCAATGGCTGACAGTGGGAGCACAGGTCCATAGATAAGATCCTTGGGCAGCGAGGTGGGGAAAATTACATCTGTTTCATTAAAAAATGATCCATCTTCCATAGGTAGTTTTATTGACCTTTAGAAAAAAGAGAAATCAGAATAATCAAATTAACAAAAACTAGTCACTGATATAACTATTACATATTGGTGATAAAAAAGGTGGGGGGGTATTATAACTTGTAAAAAAAACAAACAAGCAAACAAACCAGATAAACGCCAAAGAGTAGATTTAAAAATATATATCACAAAAGGACAATAATGCAGTTATAAATTAAGTACATAGGAATTCTCTAAAATTTTCAAAGTTGATATCTAAAGCAGGAATTATACATTTGAACACTGGCAGGACCAGGCAAATGAGCTGTGGCCAGGTGGGGGACTATGGCAAATGGGAAAGTGTGTTCCCTCCTATAGGTGGTATAGGTGACACTCAGTTCCAGCCAAGAGAGTTTGTTGAGAATTCTGGTTCCAAAATTTCAAGAGACTATCATAATCTGGATATTTATGAGAAATCTCTCAAATATTAAAATTTGGCAATTAATTCAAATAAAAATCAATGTGGGCCAAAATAAACATATAAATCTTCCTCTATTTATGATGGGGTTATATCCCAATAAACAAATATCCTAAGTCAAAATGCACTTAATACCCCTAACCTACTGAACATCATAGCTTAGCTTAGCCTAGCCTACCATAAATGTGCTCAGAACACCTACATTATTTGGGCAAACTGCATTAGTTGCCAACTCACAGCTGGGCAAAAATCATCTAATACAAGGCCTATTTTATAATAAAGTGGTGAATATCTCAAGTAATTGGTTGAATACTAAAATGAAGGTAAAAAACAGACTGGTTGGAAGGTACAGAATAGTTGTCAGTGTATAGGTTGTTTACATTCATGACCATGTGGCTGACTGGAAGCTGCAGCTACCACTGCTTAGCATCACAGAAGAGTATTGTAACACATATCTTTAGCCTGGGAAAAGGTCAAAATTCAAAATTTGAAATACAGTTTCTACTGAATGTGTATCACTTTGGCATCACCCTGAAGTTGAAAAATCTTAAGTGCAACCATCTTAAGTCAAGGACCATCTGTATATGTAGGTTGTATTCAGCTACCTTTGCAACCTCTGATATCAAGAATTCATTTTCAGGGCACCTGGGTGGTGCAGTCAGTTAAGCATCTGACTCTTGGTTTTGGCTCAGGTCCTGTTCTCAGGGTTGAGAGAGATTGAGCCCCGAGTCTGGCTCTGTGTTCAATGTGGAATCTGCTTATGACTCTTTCTTCTTCTGCCCCTCCCCCACCTCTCTCTCTCTCTCAAATAAATAAATCTTTTTTTAAAAATAGAATTCATTTTCAAATCTACCATATGTCTTTTAACCCATAATGTGGTTATAAAGTGGTGTTTGAAAAATTCATGGCTTTGTGCATTAAATTCAACATTTCGTTGGTTATGTCTTATGTATGATGAATAATTTTGAAAAATTATCATGAAAAAATAGTATCTACTATTCAAATTAAGGCTTGAGTGTTTTCTAATCCTGCTTGCTTTCTGAACTGGGACAATCCATTCACTTTGCCTCTCACTTCAGTTGCTTATAGAAAAATCACAATTGAACATTCAGAACTAGATGAGAATATTCAAGGCAAACAAAAGGAGAGAACGCTGAGATAAATTATTTGCCCACCTGGCAAGGATATGATAGAGACATTACCCATTTTATGAATGTCTCTGCCTAGAGACAGATTTGACTATTCATTGTGTTCTTATAAAAAAGAAATTGAGACACAAAGAGAACTGAACTAAAAGAGGGTCAGTACTCTTTGTTTAAAGGCTAGGTTTTATCTTGGTTTTACTCTAGGTTTTTGGGCTCTCCAGTTAGACAACTTTACATTTTCCTTAAGAAGGCAACTTTTTGGGGGCACCAGGGTGGCTCAGTTGGTTGGGCGACCACTTTCAGCTCAGGTCATGATCCTGGAGTCCCGGGATCAAGTCCCACATCGGGCTCCCTGCTCAGCGGGGAGTCTGCTTCTCCCTCTGACCCTCCCCCCTCTCATGTACTCTCTCTCTCATTCTTGCTCTCTCAAATAAATAAATAAATCTTTAAAAAAAAAAAGGCAACTTTTTGGAGGGTGGGGGCAAGATGGTGGAGGAGTAGGAGACCTAAATTTCATCTGGTCCCAGGAATTCAGCTAGATAGTTATCAAACCATTCTGAACACCTACGAACTCAACAGGAGATCAGAGAAAAGAATAGCAGCAACTCTCTGAACAGAAAAGCGACCACTTTCTGGAAGGTAGGACATATGGAGAAGTGAATCCAAGGTGATATTTGGGAGGATAGATGGTGGGGGAGGGGGCCTCCATTGGCCGCTACCAGCAAGTGATAGAGCCGTGGAGCACAAAATCACAACTTTTAGAAGTCTGCTCCGCTGAGGGATGTCACTCCAGTGGCTAAGCAGGGGATGGAACCCTCACTGGGACAGTGTGGTCTTGGGACCCTCAGGGTCACAGAAAGACCAGGGGTGCCTGAGGGTGGCAGACCTCCCAGGTATCTGAATGGGGAAGCCGGCTGCAGAGATGGAGCTGAGGCGCGGGCTCTCAGCTCGGGGTTGCCATAAACCGTGATCCGCGGCACAATCAGGCCACTGCTCCTCCAGCAGGGACCCAACAAGTGGCAGATCTGGGGAGACTCCCCTTCCTCCCCCGGGAGGAGCGGCGTGGGAGCGCACTGCAGGGATCTGCTGGGTTTGGAGACTCCACACGGGGTTGTGTGCCAGAGATAGAAACGTTCGGTCACAGGCCAGGTGAGCACGGAGTGGGGCCGGAGACGGGGAGATGGGAGTGATTGACTGCTTTTCTCTGGGGCTCACTGAGGAGCGGGGCCCCGAGTTCTTGGCTCCTCTGGGGCGGAGATTGGGAGGCCACCATCTTCACTCTCGTCCTCCAAAGCTGTACAGAAAGCTTGCAGGGAACAAAAGCTCCCAAGAGCAAACCCAAGCAGATTACTTAGCCCAGACCAGCAAAGGCAGGGCAATTCCACCTCAGGCAAAGACATTTTGGAACGACAACAGGCCCCTCCCCCAGAAGATCAGCAAGACCGGCCAGGCAAGACCAAGTTTACCAATCAATGAGAACTGGAAAACTCCAGTGCTAGGAGAATACTGCACATAGAATTCATGACTTTTTTCCCATGATTCATTAGTCTGTCAAAGTAAATTTTTTAAATTTTCTTTTTTCTTTTGCTATTTTTTTAATTTTTCTTTTTCCCTTTTTCAACCAGCATCTTACCAATCCCTTTTTTATTTTTATTTTTATTTTTTATTGTTATGTTAATCACCATACAATACATCATTAGTTTTTGATATAGTGTTCCATGATTTTGTTTGTGCATAACACCCAGTGCTCCACGCAGAATGTGCCCTCTTTAATACCCATCACCAGGCTAACCCATCCCCCCACCCCCTCCCCTCTAGAACCCTCAGTTTGTTTTTCAGAGTCCATCATCTCTCATGGTTCGTCTCTCCGTCCGATTTACCCCCCTTCATTCTTCCCCTCCTGCTATCCTCTTCTTCTTTTTTTTTCTTAACATATGTTGCATTATTTGTTTCAGAAGTACAGATCTGTGAATCAACAGTCTTGCACAATTCACAGCGCTCACCATAGCACATACCCTACCCAATGTCTATCACCCAGCCACCCCATCCCTCCCACCCCACCCCTACTCCAGCAACCCTCAGTTTGTTTCCTGAGATTAAGAATTCCTCATATCAGTGAGGTCATATGATACATGTCTTTCTCTGATTGACTTATTTCACTCAGCATAACACCCTCCAGTTCCATCCATGTCGTTGCAAATGGCAAGATTCTTATCAATCCCTTTTTTAAAAATCTTTTTTATTTTTCATTTTTAGAGTCATATTCTATCCCTTCATAGTAGTTAACCTTATTTTTGGTATATATATAATTTGTGCTCTCTTTAAAATTTTGGGATACAATTGCTTTATTTTTTAAGATTTTATTTATTTATTTGGCAGAGAGAGACACAGAGAGAGAGGTAACACAAGCAGGGGGAGTGGGAGAGGGAGAAGCAGGCTTCGCACCAAGCAGGGAGCCTGATGTGGGGCTCGATCCCAGGACCCTGGGATCATGACCTGAGCTGAAGGCAGATGTTTAATGACTGAGCCACCCAGGCACTTGGGGATACAGTTGCTTCTAACAGACCAAAATATACCCTAAATCTCTACTGTATGGCTTTGTCCTAGTCTCCTGCCTGATCACATTCTCTCCCTTTCTTTTTCTTGTTTTCGTGTTTTTTTAAATTTCTCTTCTTTCTTTTTTCAACCAACTTCTTATCAATTCCTTTTATAAAATTTTTTATAATTTTCATCTTTATAGTCATATTTCATCCCTTCATTGTATTTACCTTTATTTTTGTACATATATAAGTTTTTCTTTCTTTAAAATTTTGAGAGGCAGTTTCTTCTAACAGACCAAAATATGCCCAAAATCTAGTGTGTGGCACTGATCTATGCACCAGCCTGATCGTATTTGATCATATTCTTTTTTTTATCTTTATCTTTTTCTTTTTTTTATCTTTATCTTTTTCTTTTTTTTTTCTTTTTCCTTTTTTCTTTCTTTCCCTTTATTTTCCCCCAGTTTCAGGTCTCTTCTGATTTGTTTAGTGTATATTTTTCTGGGGTCATTGTTACCCTGTTAGCATTTTGTTCTCTCAGTCATCTATTATCTTCTGGACAAAATGACAAGACGGAAAAAAATTACCTCAAAAAAAAGAAAAAGAGGCAGTACCAACTGCCAGGGACCTAATCACTACAGACATTAGTAAGATATTGGACCTAGAGTTCAGAATGATGATTATAAAGATACTAGCTGGGCTTCAAAAGAACATGGAAGATGCTAGAGAAACCCTTTCTGGAGAAATAAAAGAACTAAAATCTAACCAAGTTGAAATCAAAAAGGCTATTAATGAGGTGCAATAAAAAATGGAGGCTCTAACTGCTAAGATAAATGAGGCATAAGAGAGAATTAGCGATATAGAAGACCAAATGATGGAAAATAAAGAAGCTGAGAAAAAGAGATATCAACAACTACTGGATCACAAGGGCAGAATTCGAGAGATAAGTGATACCATAAGACCAAACAATATTAGAATAATTGGGATCCCAGAAGAAGAAGAAAGAGAGAGAGGTGCAGAAGGTATATTGGAGCAAATTATAGCAGAGAAATTCCCTAATTTGGGGAAGGAAACAGGCATCAGAATCCAGGAGGCACAGAGAACCCCTCCTCAAAATCAATAAAAATAGGTCAACACCCTGACATCTAATAGTAAAACTTACAAGTCTCAGAGACAAAGAGAAAATCCTGAAAGCAGCTTGGGACAAGAGGTCTGTAACCTACAATGGTAGAAACATTAGATTGGCAACAGACCTATCCACAGAGACCTGGCAGGCCAGAAAGGACTGGCATGATATATTCAGAGTACTAAATGAGAAAAATATGTAGCCAAGAATATTATATCCAGCTAGGCTGTCACTGAAAATAGGAGAGATAAAAAGCTTCCAGGACAAACAAAAACTAAAGGAATTTGCAAACATGAAACCAGCCCTACAAGAAATATTGAAAGGGGTCCTCTAAGCAAAGAGAGAACATAAAAGTAACATAGACAAGAAAGGAACAGAGACAATATACAGTAACAGTCACCTTACAGGCAATACAATGGCACTAAATTCATATCTTTCAATAGTTACCCTGAATGTAAATGGGCTCAATGCCCCAATCAAAAGACACAGGGTATCAGATTGGATTAAAAAACAAGACCCATCGATATGCTGTCTGCAAGAGACTCATTTTAGACCCAAAGACACCTCCAGATTGAAAGTGAGGGGGTGGAAAACCATTTACCATGCTCATGGACACCAAAAGAAAGCTGGGGTGGCAATCCTTATATCAGACAAATTAGATTTTAAACCAAAGACTGTCATAAGAGATGAGGAAGGACACTATATCCTACTTAAAGGGTCTATCCAACAAGAAGATCTAACAATTGTAAATATCTATGCCCCTAATATGGGAGCAGCCAATTATATAAGCCATTTAATAACAAAAGCAAAGAAACACATCAACAACAATACAATAATAGTAGGGGACTTAACACCCCCCTCACTGAAATGGACAGATCATCTAAGCAAAAGATCAACAAGGAAATAAAGATTTTA